>NC_041397.2:333331-633331 GCF_900747795.2 Erpetoichthys calabaricus | reverse complement strand
AAGGTCTGTTAGTTTGTTGTTAAAGTACAAACAGCATTAAGCATTCAAATAATGTCCTAGAAAGCTCACCAGTCTTGTCCACCTAATTCCATCAAAATAACATCAAGTTGAGTTTTGAAGGTCCCTAAAGTCTTAGTGTCTACCACACTACTCGGTCACTTATTCCAAGTGTCTGTGTGAAGAAAAACTTCAATAGTTGGTGTGAAATTCCCCTTCACAAGTTTCCAGCTGTGTCCCCGTGTTCTCGATGAACTCATTTTAAAGTCACCGTCTCGATCCACTGGACTAATTCCCTTCATAATTTTAAACACTTCAGTCAGGTCTCCTCTTCATCTCTGTAAAGGCTCAACTCTTTTAATCTTTCCTCATAACTCATCCCCAGTAGCCCTGAATCAGCCCAGTCGCTCTTCTCTGGAGCTTTTCTCTGGAGACCCAAACTTCACCCAGGACTCCAGATGAGACCTCACCAGTGTATTATAAAGCTTGAGCAGAACCTCCTGTGACTTGTACTCCACACATCAAGGCGCTATATAACCTGACCTTCTGGTAGCCGTCTGACACTTGACAGTGTATCAAGTCCATTACAACTCCTAAATCTTCTCATAAGGTGGACTCTCAATTTTCACACCTCACATTTTTACTTCCTATGTGTAATTCTGTACATTTACTGACATTAAAAATCATCTGCCCAAGTCTGTCTGCTGTCCAAGTCCTTCTGTGATGATTCAATGGATTCTGCCAATCCGCGTATCTTGGTATCACCAGTACACGTTACCAGCTTGTTCTTTATATTCCTATCTAAATTATTTCAATATATTAAAAATAGCAGCAGCCCCAGCACTGCCCCCTGCTGGACGCCACACAAAACATCAAGAGGGAGCAAAGAGAAGTGGACACCCAAGGCAGCTTCAAATTACCAGTCATGGCACAAATGTAAAACTGTCAACTTTATTTCAGTTTTCAGCATCGCCGAGGCTGATGTGTGATTGAAGGAAAAGATAAGCTGCACCCAGAAAATCACAACCACGTTTCATGTGCTGCTTGTTAACCGCAACCAGGGCACACAATGAAAACAACAATGCTGGAGAAAGTCCAAGAGGAAAGCCGCACTTTAACTGAACGCTCTTAACAAAATGTCAAACCACCCACTCGACTCGTGCCCAGTGGAGCGCATCCTGTCGAGACGATTCAAATGTCACCATGGCAAGTTCAACAACATTCACATTGTGGCGTTAAAACAATTCTCCAACGCGCTTCCTCCCCGCAGCCTGAACGCGGTGGCCGACTTCACTGTAACAAGAAGAAATCCTGAGGAGCTGAACTGAAAAATACAACCCAAGACAGGCAGGAGGGCACTTCAGATCTGGGATCGTTTCCACCCCTCAAGTCGATTTTGGACGGCGCTTTTGTATAAAACACGGATCACATTGGGCAGAAATGCCTAAAAAAAACTTGGGCTCTGATTTTATTGCTGCCTTTACGTTAAAAAAAAAAAAGCAAGAATTTTAAGTTAAATAAGATTCTCCTAATTATGTATAAAGTGCGTTTACTGGAGGCTTTCTCTTCAAGTGACTAGCAGAAGTGGGCGATGCACCAGCTGATCTGGTATACTGGGGGAAATTCTTCTCCTGGCATGGATTTCACAAAAACCCGTTCTCCTTGCAATAATAATAAAAACAAAAAAGTCTTCCTGGGACGCCAAGCTTGCAAAAGCATTTAAACGTAACACACGTTCTACCTCAGAGCTTGGGCGCACAAAATGTGGTTGAGAGTCTTTGTATTTGGACTTGTGCTTGAAGAACATTACCCAGAGTGCCGTGTGGCAAGAGGTTACAAACAGGAAGAAGCTGCGTCTTGTGCTGGGTTTGCTGGGCAGTGGCAGCACGAGTGGGAAGAACCTGTGAGTTTGTGGTCCAAAGAGAGGCCACTGAACAAACACTTCAATGGACAGGGGGGCACCACACACCCGCGTGCACAATTCACCACTAACACCTGCATCATGTGACGTGCTCCGGTGTGCTGGGTGAGGCCCACCAAAGCAAGGAAGACCAAATCTTCAGCAGAGGTCTGTCAGGTCATGGGGGCTCCTTTATAGCGCCGAGGGGAGGGGAGGCTCTCGCTCTTTTAAGTTTCGGTTTTCTTTCCTTTTGGTCATCCCGGTGTGTTATAATATTACAATAGCCATTTATTTATTTCTTCTGTAAAAAGCCTGTTGGGGACAAATAAAGTGTCATCGATCTGTGGACATGCACAAATACTCCCAAAGCGGTCACTGGACAGCGATTCTGATTTTTGCCCATACTGCCCACTCCAGATGGACAGGACAAAAGTCCCATGCTGGATTCTCAGTGCCTGTCAAGCCAATTATGGCTGCCAACAGACCAGACGACTTTTGCCTTCATGTTATTTCTCAGCTAGGATCCCCCCAGGCTGGAGTTCAGCTGCCTTTATTGTGTCGTCTTTGTTCCCGGTTGATTATTCGTGTTAACGTTTCTGTTTATTATGCACATTAGTCTCTGTTTTTCATTTTGTCCATGTATGTAATGTATGAATGTATAAATGTTACATTCCAGATGTTTTATGGGAGGTTCCCCAAGAGGCGGGGCCACCTGCCCATCACCCTGAGGTTCTGCCCACAGACAGCCCTTCAATGCTGCAGGGTATCCCACAGTGCCTTGTGCTTCACTGTGAAGGCCAGTGCTCTGGAGTTGGCGAGTTAGTTTGTGTCTTTTTTGCCGAGTTTTGTGCGATTTGCTGGACTTTCTGCTCCGTTTTGTTTTTTTGACTACTCCATTGTTACATTTTGGCCTCCTGGCTGGAGTTCGGATCCTCGTTTGATGTTTTTTATGTTCATTTTTGGGACATTGTTTTATGTTAATGTTCCAGGTGGTCCTGTTAATCACTGCTCTCCAGCCTATAAAGCCAGAGGGTCTCCCACAGTTCCTGGTGGCTCATTTTGAATGCACTTGGGAGTTTTTGGTGGGTTTCTTGTTTTTTTTTCCCCAGTACTTTAAGGTTTCTGGATATTTTGAACCTGTGCTTGTTTTTTTTTTTGACTTTGCTTTGGATTCTTGGATTGGTTGGGACTTTGCTGGCAGCTCCTTTATGCCCTTTGGAGCCTCACAGTGTAACAGAGCATTTGGTGAAGGCCCAGCGTTTGTCCTCCTCTCTAGATGGTGTGTTGAGGTCTTGTGTGCTTTGGGACTCCAAGTCACAAGCCTTCCTCGTTTCTTTTTTCCTTTACCAGCAGCCAAATAATAATGAGATGTAAAGTGAACCTTCAAGCCCAGTTTCTGGTTCAATTGGTTTCTTAAGCTGAAGCCAACGGAGAGCCGCTCTTTAATTCTGTGGCTTGTTTGTGCTCTCATTCTGCCACATCAGATGCGTTCATTTTCATTTTTTCTCAGAGCATCGTCCAGACGGTTTTGTGGATGAGAGCATTTCCCAGACGTTCACGTTTTTATTTTTCAAATATTTAATTCAATTAGCTGGTTATCTGGTGGCTCGCTTTCCACCTCCTTATTGTTTGCCTGCTGCTCATTTCCTTCTGTGGCCTCTTTCTGCCACACCTGAGGTTTCCAAAACTGCTCATTTCTCTTTTTCTGAGTGCAACATTCCAGGTGTTTTGTGGGTCAGGGCAGATTCATAGGTTTTCAGACCTCAACTCCTCCAAAAATGAACAACTGAGGGTCAGGAATCTAAAAAAGCAAATCAAACCAAGACAACTGAAGTCTCCTCCATTAGCAGCGATAATCAGCAACAAACTACAAAAACCTGCAGCCATTGCGGCCCTCCAGGATCAGAGCTGGACCCCAAGCTTGATATCTGTGAAGCACTCGATGGCGGCGGTTATTCTGCACTGATGCTGACTGGCGTGTTGGTGTAACTCTGCCATGAGAAGGAGTTTACAAGATCTGATGTTCTGACAGCTGCCAATATTTGCAGATGCAGTTGAGGTCAGAAATTTGTGAGCACCTTAGCTAAAAACTTTTCAAACTCAAAATTCCCCAACTTCACACACAGGCCCTCACGCTGCTATACAGGCCATGTGTTAGGGCAATTAGCAGGTGGACTTCATTAACATAAGGGTGGTCCTCCAAATGGACGACTAAGAGACAGATCTACACGAACAGTCGAAAGGTTTACAACACCACAGTTTTTCTTCAACTGTAAATCAACTGAAATGTAATGAATGACCTAAAATGGGGTAAAGGTGAGCAATACACTGTTGTCTTTGTTCTGATCGTTTATACGTGTTAATGTTTCTGCTTATTATGTGCATTATTCTTTGTTTTTCATTTTGTCCATGTATGTATGTATGTATGTTACATTCCAGCTGTTTTGTGGGAGGTTCCCCAAGAGGCGGGGCCATCTGCCCATCACCCTGAGGTTCTGCCCACAGACAGCCCTTCAATGCCGCAGGGTATCCCACAGTGCTTTGCACTTCACTGTGAAATTGAAGGTAAACAATAAACTGCCAGAGGTTTAAATTTATAGTTTAGGATAGCGAAACTAAAAAGAGGATATTTCACAATATTACAAAATGGGAACATCTAATAGGTTACAACTAACAGATGAAGCCAAACAGTTTGCACAGGTGTCCCAACTTGTGTCGATTACTTCAAAACCCTCAGTCTGTGTGTCTGTGTGTGTTAAAGCAGAGCTGGAGCAGACACTGTGTCACTTACTACACCCTCTCAAGTGCAACGTGGACAATATTCCAGTAATAATGGCAATTAACAAATGAAATGACTGGCATTCTAAATCAAAGGCTTACCACAGTCTGGCTGTTAAATCAGCAAAGGTGCAGGCTACTGTGATGAATCAAAAATCAGAATATTATAAACTTCATGATTCCTTGACTTCTTTTATTTGCCTTTGTATTTGTTTGTTCTGTGCCTTGACATCATGAAACATTAAGACATTAAACTGGGTGTGCATTTCCATTTCCATAAAAGCTGAGGTGTTCTAAAACTTTGGACCAGCGGCGTATTTCAGCCTGTAATTGTGCTGTCAGATTTTCAGCAGGTTAAAAGTTTCCATTCGCCATGTTAGTACTCGATGGGGTTGCCTTTAAATGGTTTAACATGAAGAAAGTACTTTGGATTCGCCTTCCACAAGTTTCTCGTAACATTTTGTCCCATCCCTCCCAACAGAACTGATGTCACTGACTCGAGTTTGTGGGCCTGCTTGCTTGGACAAGTTTCTTCAGTTCAGTCCACGGTCAGGGCTTTGTGATGGCCACTCCAGTGCGATCACATTGTCGTCTGCAACAGGGGTAGGCAACGTCGGTCCTGGAGTGCCACAGTATGTGCAGGTTTTTGTTCCAACCCAGTTCCTTAACGAGAACTCAATTATTGCTGATGAAGCACATATTGCTTAAGTGACATTTTAATGCTTCATTTTAGTGGTCTCGCTTGTTAAGGTTCTCCAACCTTAATTGCTTATTTCAATCTTAAACTGCTGCATTCAGTGTTTTAATTGCTCCTTATTAGCAATAAGATGTAAAACAGGGGTAGGCAATGTCGGTCCTGGTGAGCCGCAGTGGCTGCAGGTTTTCATTCCAACCCAATTGCTTAATTAGAAACCAATCATTGCCAATCTCAGACCTTATTTAATTTTATGGCTTGTTAGTCTGTGCAATGTAAGGCTTTTATATCGTAGATTTTTTTCCTTTCCAAGGATATCATCCAAATGATTTGAAGCCTACAACAGATCATTTTCAGTCTGTCACATTTTTCTATTAAGTGTTTTATTAAATCAAACCGTGCATGATGAACAGTGTAATTGGAAAAAAGCTAGCTGGAGAACTGCTGGATGCTGGATGCTGGCTCCCCCGTGCTTCAAAGGTGGGATGGCGTTCTTTGGATTAAAGGCTTACGGAGAGCTGGGGGCAGAGTCCGAATTGACTTGGGTCATTCAAGTTGAAGCCAACATTCTTCGCCATACTTAACATTTATGACCGATTTCATTAATCCCCATTTGCATTTCGAGAGGTGCACCAGTTTGGGGGTCCCCATAAGGATTCCATCACTGTGAAACACCAACCCATTGAGAACGAGATCCCCTATGAAGTACCCACTGGCATGGGTGAAAGGCGCAGTAAGACTCCGTGTGCCAGTGCTGCACAGGAGGGGCACGATAATCGCTGCACGGCACTTCAAAAGTGAGGAAGCAGAGATGGAAGCACACAGCAGTCTGGGTAATGTTCTTAACAGGGTTGGGTCACTGATTACACAGGGTCCATATGCGTGTGTCTAAAGTCACAGATGTTACCTGTATTATCGTGGGATTTCCCTCTACTTACCCTTTACCTGTTCTCTCAAGGGTAAGTGTTCTCGTCAAGTTCGTTATCAGGTTGGTCTACTGTTGCACTTGAAGATGAACACACACATACATAGCTATACGCATGCACACAGACCCTAACCAAAAAAGTGCCCCTTCAATGACATACACACGCTGATTAACCTTTAGCATTTTCAACCACAAAAGTGGTGTCACTCAGCA
Source organism: Erpetoichthys calabaricus (assembly GCF_900747795.2). Lineage (NCBI taxonomy): Eukaryota > Metazoa > Chordata > Cladistia > Polypteriformes > Polypteridae > Erpetoichthys > Erpetoichthys calabaricus. Next base: position 626,824 of record NC_041397.2, on the reverse strand, counting down.
CTTCAAGAGACTTACTTATTATCGGCACGAACAACAAATGATGTTGTAATGATATCTCCGGCCTAAACATTACATTTGGTCTACAAGAATACAATTTAAACATACAAAGGCTCAGCGTCCTTGACGATTGGTCATTTATCAGCCAAGAATACCTTACTTTACGTCCTGTTCCCAACTATTAGGTGGAGCTCTCACCCTCAGCCTTAATAAACCTCGCAGCACAAAACGTATGGCAAATCTCCGGCTGCAGCAGGTGCTCAAAGAAATCTAACTCACTATTTCAATTACAGTAGTCTCCCGCTTAAGTACGCAACTTGAACCTGTGAAGTCTGCGCATACTTAGCCGCCACTCCCAAATAGCTTGCATTTTGCTACGATGTCAAAAAAAAACAAACGGCGAGCGTCTCAATGAGTCTCACCGCTGTGAAATCATCTCGAAGCCAAGCAAAACGTCTGCTCCCAGAGTACAAGGGTAGTGAAGGTGCTATCCGAAAGATTTGGGAGAATCTTGACCCCAGAATTTTAGGGAAAAATATGCGTACTTAACCGGAATGCGTACTTAAACGGGAGGCTACTGTACTCTATAAAGTACTGAGAAAAACGCTATATAAATAATGAATTATTATTATTATTATTATCATCATTATTACAGACATTAAGACAAAGCACAGAAAGTTAAAAGCAGCATGGCATTTATTACAGGGATAATAACAATACCACTGGAACAAAGAATAATAGAAAATAGGACTGATAGGAAAATCTGGACATGTATAGTCTTTAGAAAAAGCTTACAAAAAAAAGTTACAGATGACAAGGATGAATGTCACAGGGCAGCGTTTGATTTAGCAATCAGCGTTCATGAAAATGCTGTTAACTGACAATCGGATGAAAACTGGTCACACGTCTTTGTTGTCTTTTCTGACATCGCTCTTCTGTCGTCGCTGTTCCTCTTCTTCTTCTGACGTCGCTTTCAAAATGAAGCATATTAATTATAAAGTTTCTGCTTGTTGCATGCACCTGATTGGCTGGCTGTCAATATGATGGATGAATTTTGCTCAAACTCTTTAATCTCTCTTTTCCCAGATAATAAAGTTTTTTGATATTGCCTCATGTCCTCCTTTCCCAGGCTGCAAACCAAACTGTTGTCCCAGATGTCCATCCATAAAGTAATCAATAGCCTGAGGTTTCGGCTCAGTCTTCCTTTCCCAGGCTGTAATACCAATTTAGCACTGCGCTGTGAATAACTGTTATAAAAGGGAGGTGTAAGGGAAGAGGATATGCCTTTTATTATAATGCCTCCTACATCTGAATTTATCTTGTTTGGATTGAGCAAAATATAATAATATAGAGAATTATTTGTAGATTTTATACACCACAACATTACCGTTAAACCTCCCACCTGCAGTTCCTTTCGCTTGACCAGAGTACCACGTTTGTCAAAAGGTGCATCGTGTTTAAACGCGTCTGCTAGTTTTCAACTAACATTTAGCATTCCAGGAATTTTTTTTTTTTTGTTTATCCTTGAAATCCATACTGTAACGAGAACTGTCCCCGATGTACTGGATCAACCGGTTTAATGCCCACTTCAGGGTCTGGTGACAGTTCTGACTAAGAAAGGCAGTCAGACCAGAAAAGCCGGCGAGTGAGGAGCAGGTGACAGAATGGAGTCAAAAAGCCAGCAAAGTTCAAACCTGGGAGTCAAAAGTGAACCAAAACTCCAAATCACAGGGCAGGGCTGTCATGGAAATGAAGAATGCACTAGGCTTTGGTCCCCTGTCACATACGAGGGATAGTTTTTTTGGGGACACTTTATTCCGGTGCGCCAATGACATCACAACCAGTGCGGCCCCAGTGCATTAAGGGAGAATCGCCTTAGAAATGAGCAACATGAAAGCCACAAAATAGGTGTGCCCATCATTCACCAAAATGCTGCCAGAAAAGACTATTAATAATAATCATCATCAACTGCAAAACAGACACTCTAAATAATGCTCTGTCTGCAGAAATGAATTCCTTGGGCAAAACCCAAGAAACACCAAAAACAAACTGAATACGTAACGCTGATGTCAGAGGACTTGGCTGACACCCCGCACCAGACAGCCCGCGTCTACGAGTGCTGCACAGTTTTAATAAAGGACGCCACTGCACTGGCACCTCGTGGTCACTACCACCACCACCCCGAATCGTGTCTCCATTAGTGTTCAGAAGTCTGAGGGCTAAGCTCCACAAACAAATTCTGAGCCTCAGGTGGACACTGGTGTATCGGGGGGATATCGTGGCAGTCGGGCTGCCTCCGAGCCCAGGGGTGGGGGGCGTGTGCAGGCCTAGGTCAGAGGAGTGGGTGCTACCTGTTATTTGCTTTAGTATCATCTTTGGGGTATGAAGGCTGGCGTCGGCACCAACGTCTTAAAGTTGATCCTACATTACTGTCTACCACTGCGAGATGAGAACGACGGGGCACTACAGCTTCATCCAAATCTACAGTCCTGCCAACTTGGCAATCCCACCTGAATGCCCCTAAATGATGGGGGCTTATCTCTCAGTGAGACCATCGTTTCTGAGGCACCTCACCCAGGCTGAAGAGGGGCCTGAACTCCTCTCTAAAGGTGCTAAGGATCAGCTGCACAAGCATGGCAGGTGCCAGAAAGCACGGAGAAGATGATGACAAGACGTCAGAAAGACGTCAGTGCTGGGTGGGGTCACCGTGTAGCTGGGCCTCAGTGACAGGAATACCAACCATCAAAGAGAGGATATTAAAGGAGCAGGAAGACAACAATGGAAGGAAATACAAAAACAAAAAGTCACTTGTGGAGTAGAAACTCAGGGCGGCCAACCTGAAGGAGTAAAGCAACCCACCAGAAACAGAATTTCCGATAACATGACACACACGCACCCAAAAAAAACGATGGCATCATTGATGGCCTCCCATGGAGTCTGCGTGGGTCACATTTGACTTGACACATAGTGTGGTGGAAATACCGGCTTTATTTATTTACTTATTTATTTTATTTTTGTATTCACCGATTCCTTGGCGTATTTTGCATTGCAGTTCTTAGATTGGTAAACAGGCTGAGGGTTTTCCCCTTCTGAGGTTTTAAACGTCTCTTTTACGTTTGTGGCGTTCATTTTGTTTCTTTATTTCAAAGCATCTTCTGCTAGTCGGGTTTTGTGGGCGGTCCCACCTGCCCATCACCTCAAGGCACTGCCCCCTGCCCTGTAAAGCTAACGGAGGCCCTCAGTCCCTTGTGGTTCATTGAATGCACTGGAGTTTTGATGGATTTTATTTTAATTATTCTTATTATTATTATTGTGAATTGTTTGACCTCTGGGCTCCATTTTGTGACTTGTATTTTAGGGCACTACTTGCCTTGCCCGTTCAAAGAGCACAAAAGGCACAGCGGGGGCTACTTGAAGCTTCACTGCTTAACTGAGTGTTTTTATAAACGCAATTTCTAAAGATTCTACGTTTGCCCTTCTCATCTCTTAGCCGAGGTCTCACAAACTATAGGGTTGTCCAGATCTAACTATGCAATTATTGCATTGCATTAAAAGTTGCATACTTAGATTTGGACCACCCTGTATTTTTGGAGTATATTTTGCTTAAACTTTTAGAAGCAGTTTGCAGTTCATTACACTAATTTATCCCAAGGCCACCTCCTTGATATCACTCGATTTATGAAGTCATCTGGAGAGGCAGCAGCTAAAGGAATACGCAGGACTCAGTAAGAAGACACAAATGAAGCTCTGGATTTAATATCCTAAAACAGTTTCACGATTTCCAAGAGAGAACACGTTTTTAGCAAACAGCATTTTAAAGGGCTGTGATTAAACGTGTGGTTTTAATTTGAATGAAGTTAATAAACAGCACTGGTGCCCCTAGTTAATTGTCACTCTATAGTACCTTGCTGCTATCGTCCATTTTTCTATACAGTACAATCCCTCTTAACCGGCCACCTCGCGACTGGACCCATGGCCGGTTGCCGTTTTGGCCAGTTAATCCGTCGCATACCTATTTTCATGTAGAAAAATATTTCTAAGGTATGTACTGTACCTCTTCGAAGTTCCTGAAGAAACCATATCCACAAGACTTCATCCACGGGTTTTTTTCTTGTACAACGACTGGACAGTGTGGTATCGCGGGTCCACAGCTCAAGTCAGAGAGGCCACTAATTAAATAAATAATCGCTGCACTCGCGGCTTAGCGAGTACGTGTGGCCGATCGGAATTCGTGATGCAGGCGATCCCAGCTTAAGTGCACAGGTGAGGAGTCGTCCGCATCCGTAATTGTTCCTGGGAACTGCTAATTGCCACATCTGATCCACGTCCCCGTGATAAACAGAAGCGCGAGGCCGCTTGGGGGAGAACAGGAAAGAACGGGAGGTCAATGGAGAAGGAAGCAGGTAGAGGAAAGCCGGTGCAGGATAGAGAGTGATCCAATGAGAGAGCAGATTCGATGGAGCAAAGGCAGGCAGCTGCGAGGTGATCCCCTGCAGATGAGCATTTGGCCGACACTTGATGGGGCTGAAGAAAGCGGTCGTGCCAGCCGAGTGATCACGGAGCTGGAGTGACCAGTATTGAAGACGACTGGCCATCAAAAGGCAGTGGCAGTCGTGGAGTCCTTTGGCTGGTCTAGCCCCAGCGTGAACCCAAGTCTCGGTCCGGACGGAGCCCAACCGGACCAGTGTGGAAGGCAGCTGCACCTGCAGGTAGGGCGACTCCCCTGTTGCAAAGCCCGATGGGAGAAGCAGGGGAGCCGCCAGGTAGAAAGAAGAAGGCACCGTGGAAAATTCATAAAGGAATATGTAAACGGAAATCACTCTGAAAGTAGGAGCCAGGAAAGAAGGAAGTCCATCCATATAAGATAAAGAACAACTCAGGGTTAAAAACAAATGTTTTATTTTAACAGGCCGGTTAATGCGAGGCCAGTTAAGAGGGATTGTACTGTTTTGTCACAAAGACCAGCTTCAGATCTTTAGACCACATGTAATATCAGAGGAGGGGAAATAGCACAAATCTAAAATGATAATGAAACAGGTTTCATTATTAACACGATATTAACATTAACACTGGGCTCAAACAGCTGATCAAAGCTCTCTGACAATTCAACACCACTGACCGAACACAGCCAGCCCAGTCACTCTGAACCTCACCGTATACCGACGCTCATCTGGCCTGCGACGTCGTCACAACAAGAATACGACACCTCAAATCAAAGGGATTTCAAAGAGAGCGGATGAGGTAAGAAGCTGTTGACACTAACCAATCAGGAAAGGCCGACCCGAAGGCACCACAATGTCTAAACAGAGAACACTTACAACAGGCCGGCTTGTCAAAATGAGCCCAAGGGCACAGCAACGACGCATTCGTGAATCGACTCAAACACAAGAAGCAAAGGGTTATGGGAGAGGAACCTTCTCAGAATTAGGTAGTGTCCATCAGAGTCAGTGCTAGGGCTGTCACTCTTCTTAATAACTGTAAATTATCTGTGAAGGACAAGGGGGACATGTTTTACTAGATGGAGTTGTAGATATCACAGAGGGACAAGCACCACAATGAGAGCCATTACATCAAATGGAGAACATCTGGACCAGTAAGAGGCCAGCGAGCCAAAATGTCCCCATGGGCATAATGAGGACTCCTTCAAGAAGTCACAGAGGATCCCAAGAACATCATCCAAAGAACCGCAGGCATCTCCAGCCTCAGTCTAAAATGGGATTCGTGGGAGACAAGCAAAGTGGAAACCTCGGCGATCCATGATGAAGATCACGAGTGATCCCCAAACTTTTTGGAGTAATGGACTGCAGAGTCCAAAGACAAACCCCCTTAGATGAAACGTGTCTGGCATTTGACAGTGACATATAACATGGAGGTGCTGGTGTGATGGTGGGTGGAGGATTTGGAAGGCCATTACTGAAGGCACTAGGAGTTGTTCCAGAATATTCTTAAGTCATGTGTCTGTGACCTGAAGCTGCAGGACGACGAGCCAAAGCACAAAAGCAGATCTACAAGTGAATGGCATGGCGTGGCCTACTCGGAGTATTGACTTCATCCCCATAGAGAAGCAGACACTCGGAAGCCCACCAAAATGTCTGAATGGAAGCGGAGAGGGGATTTCAAATTACAGGAAACACTCTACAGGGGCGATGAAGATTTCAAATCTGTGCCCGGTGTTTACCCAGGTGCCCTTCTCTCATACTGCATTCTGTCTGAAGGTCTGAGGCCATTCCCTGGGTAAAATACACAAACACAGAGGAGATTAGAAAGGGGCAAATACTTTTTCACAGCACACTGTCTTCTGGTTATCAATGGACTAACAAATCGCGTCATGAATAAACTCCGTTTATTGGGTGCCCCACCACAGGGATTCTGGGTAGTGGCTACAGGACAATGACAGGTGGAGCAGAGGCCAGCCTGGGATTTAGGATGACAAGGCTGCATCCTGCTGCTGCTCCTCTCGTCAGTCACGTTGGGTCTGTAAATCTGAGTGGTGCTTTGAGGTGCCCCACTGTACCCACACAAAATGCCAGCACCTGTGGGGTCGGTGTACAAGTCGCTCAATAAAATCAAAATCAATGAATGACACGCAATGGACACCACACGTCTTCATGCTTACAGCGATCTAGAAAGATTTCAAATAAATGGAGTGATCAAAACCTGGAAGAGACCACTAAAGCAGGGCCTGCGACTTACGTGCACAGTGGGCACACAAGGGAGCATAAAAAAAAAATACACCAGCATGTCCTAGAAGTGAAGGCCACTTCAATGGCCGACCCTAAAGCAAGTGACTTAACCCGCTTGTAATCATGCAAAGCTCCATGGGTAATAGACGACGTCAATCTTAGTTAATGCCATTCACTGCAGGGGCATCACAAAAAGCTGCACTTATCAGAGTTGGCAACAGCGTGAGCCAGCAAGTCAGACCCCAAGGGCTGGCCACACAGTGCTAGAGGCCGTGTCACTTTAGGGAGCTTCACCAGTGCCTTTCACACGTAGCTGCGTGACGGCCACTTGTGTAGTCCGACGAGCCTGTGACTCGCTTCTGCCTTTAGTCGTAAGGTCTCTGTGGGCATGACAGCCAACAATCAATGAAAGCTCATCCAGGACCAACGAGAAAGAAGAAACACGTTGTGGTTTGTACCTCACAAGCAGAAGAGAAGCTCGCCGGTCTGCCGTCTTGTGTTTTATGTGCCACAACAGAAGAGAAAAATGAAAAAATAAAGAAAAGGGCAGAGATTGCGGCTGAAGTCGCTGTACCTGTTAACCCTTCATATGGCACTGGCACTGGCAGGCAGCACACCAATGGCTGTCACAAGAAGGGGTGAGGAAGACTGTGCTGGAAAGTTGTCAAAGAGTTGTACCATCGGATGTGCCCAGTGATTTCAGTCGTGTCACTTGGCATTTTCTGACTACGAGATCAGCAACGTCAGTCGACTACCAGCTGCAAAATGGGACGTCAGCTTTAGCCTGCAGGCCACTCTGCCCACCATTACAGTTTAAATAAGCAGGAGGGACCCATCATCACCGAAATAAAGTGCTGCGCCACCAGGAGGGCCTGCAAACATCCAGCTCAGCTCAAGCTTGAGGGCAACTGGGCTGACGGCAGGCTTTACAGAAGGACCACGAGATCCCATTAAAAATCAGCCATCAAACAAACTTTACACAAGATAATCCCCTAGACGTGAAGAGCGAAGTTAATCAGATCTCACGTAGTGCACACACTGAAGCATTGTGCCGTGTGTGTGCGTAAGCTGAACGTGACAAACAAACAACAGGTGACTGGATAACAATGAAGGCAGCAGGACGACGCGAGCGGCGCTAACCGCTTTAACGCTCCAGACGTTCAGGACAGTGACCCACACCTGCATACCACAGAAGAGCACTCGAGGGTGAAGGAGGACTTGAACCGGATTTGATTCATATCCTCAGCCCCTTGGACTTGTGGCCTGATGGCTGCTGCACTCGCTTTGCTCCACGTTTGCTTATCGGGCCGGTCTGTCACATCTGACTTTACTGCTCCGGTTTGTGATTTCATTTATTAGAGTTTTGTTGTCAACATTAAGACTTCCATCCCAGGTCAGACATCTCAATTCAAGATCGATACAAGATAGACCGACCCACACCAAAAAGCTGCACCTTCCTTGGGCAGTGGGGGGCGCTGTTGTCCCTAAGCTGAGGAGTCTTTGCTGGCAGTTGTTGTAAAGTCACTTATTAGGATTTCGTTCTTCATCACACCTGCTGCTGGACCAGGACTTGTCCACAGGTGCCATATAAACTGCCACTGCCAGCTGGACACCTCTAGAATAATAAAACATGTCTGCCAGCCTCTGGTCTGCTCTTTTACTTCACTTGCTATTGTGCCCGTTTGGCACAAGAGCACTGTCCCTCACCCTTGGCACTCAAATCTTTCATGGAGGTGCCTTCTGTCCTCACAAAAAGTTCTTCTTGTGGCCGCAGCCCCACCCTGCTTCCCATTCCTCAGTAAGTCTGTCGCACAGGACTCCTGCCAAGGACTACAGCAGTGACCCAGGCAACATGGCATAAGTGTTCTATGAATTGCAGACGCACAAATAAAAAGAAAGTACAAATACTAGTGCCAATGCAGCACGCCAGGCTCGTAAGGACTTCAACTCCTTTAACGGTCCGCCGTCCAGAGAAGGACGTGTCCATCCAGCTGTCAGCAGACTCAAAGAAACACGGCAGCACAGATGCTTGGCATTTTCATGGCTCTTCTTTTTAAGTTGCCCGAGTACCACTAGGACTTATTTGTTGCCGGACCAGCTGTCCCTCTTTGTATGATTTTGGCCGTGTGTTTGGGGTCATGAAGTTGGGACCAATCAAATGTGTCCTTGATGGTACTGCATGATGGGTAAGAATCGGCTGGCAGTGCAGGGGCCGCCTATTCTAATTTGTAGAAATGCAGCCCCAAACACACAGGGATCAAACACTCCTCTGTGTGCCATTCTCCACGCCTTCTGTAAAAAGCCGAAATTTCAAACTTGGGACTCGCCAGTCCAGAACACCCAGTGCCCTTTTTTTTGCCCAACATTTTCTTGCTTTACTTCCACCTCACAGGAATGGCATTTTAGTTGCGGCCTCTCCATGATGGTAAATTCTGAGAAGACCACTCTGGACTGCCAGCTGAAGGTGCTGCTGGGTATATTCTCATTTGGTCTTCTTGCTGGCATGGTCAGTGGTCAAACTCTGCCTTTCCAGTCCTCGGCCTTGCCCGTTTATACTTCTGGACATCTGAAACACACTGCGTGCCTGGGCGAGACCCTGATGAAGCAGGACGAGCACCTTGTGTCTTGTCACTTTGTTCACGGTTGCCATGGTGTAAGCTGCCCTGTCAGTCTGGTGGTCCCTTGCCAGGTTTAGTTTCAGTTCAGCTCTTTGGCGTCATTGGTCAGGAGCACCGTCATCAAGCACTGGGCTGGAGTTTACTTCAGATATTTTATTGCTTTCTGCACATGGAACTCTAAAGATCTGCCCTTTCCTGCTGACACACCAAAGACCAAAATCTGTGTGAGCGGCCTACAGTGCCAAAGACTGCCATGCCACGTTACTAATGCGCCAAGCATTGAGAAGAACAGACACCATGGGAGCTCTCTGCCTTCATCAGAAACTAAAAATCGTAAAACAAAAAAGTCAACTGGCAGCCTGAAAGCTCCTCAGTGTAAAGGCCTGACCTGGCAGCACAATGGAGACACCAGAAAGTGAAAACAGAGTGTCATGGCAGTCAGCTGATTATATAGCGCCTTCCATAACGAGCGAGTGACTCCAATGCTACTCGTCTGTGTAAGTGCTGGCAGTGATGCGACTCTACAGTGTCACATATAGAAGGTCATGGTTGGGGACATGAGCAGTGATCAAGTTTCACACTTTTAACTGGTGGAGTGAGGCTCTAAGTGGCACACGGTGACTCAGCGGATCTCTCTGAACCTCCTGAAGCTCTGGGTCAGTTGACGCCGTTATCCAAAGCGACTTACAACATCTGTGACATGATTGATTCCATCACATTTGTTACTCCACAGGCAGGTGTCAGTAGTGGGATTTGAACACACAACACAACTCAGCTTTAACGCATTAACCATTTGGCCACACTGCTAGTTATATAGCGCCTTTTCATAGTGAAGACATTCTACCCTGTATCTCACACACACACGTTCTTCATATTTAAACAGTGCAGTGACGCGACACACTAAGCACCACACAACAAATCAGTGGTGGCCTATAAAGTGCCTTCCCCTGGTGATCAAATACATGCCCTGGCACATAAAGGGGGCTCTCAGATTCACACAAAGTATGATGTGGCAGTCCAGTGGGGCATCCATTAGGGGGCCAAAGAGAAATTTCATTACAATAAGACCCGAGGGGTTGTGAGGCATTACAGCAGCTTGACTCAAGAGGAACCAGGTCAAAAATTGAGTACCGTTCAAATACAAATTACAGCAGGCTTCAGCAATTCAAGGGGCATCCAGAATACAAAATGAGCCAACAGGAGGGAGTTGGGTGCCAAATACACCGAGATCCACTCTGGAATAAAGAAAGCAAATGGCTACCCCTGAACTAAGATACACAGGCATACCGGCGTGAAAGAGCCAGAAGGTAAGAAGAACAAGTCAGCGCCGCGCCGCGCTCAGACGGATAAGCAGACCGAACCTAACTGGTCACACCGAGCCGTGGAGACGGCGCACAAAACCTTCAACTCTTTTCACTTACAGTCATATGAAAAAGTTTGGGACCCCCTGTTAATTCTTTAGATTTTTGTTTCTCATTGGCTGAACTTCCTTTTAATATCTGACCTGCCTTATGGACACAGTAGGATTTCAGCAGTGACATTAAGTTTATTGGATAAACAGAAAATATGCAACATGCATCATCACAGAATTAGACAGGTGCATAAATGTGGGCCCCCCAACAGAGATATGACCTCAATACTCAGGTGAGCCTCCTTTTGTCCTCTAGACGCTGTCCTCCTATAGCCTCTGATGAGTGTCTGACTCTGGATGGAGGTCTTGTTCACCATTCTTCATACCAAGTCTCTCCAGTTCAGTTCAATTTGATGGACAGCCTGCTTCAGATCATCCCATAGATTTTCGATGATATTCAAGTCAGGGGACTGTGACGGCCATTCCAGAACATTGGACTTCTCCCTCTGCATGAATGCCTTTGTAGATTTCCAACTGTTTTGGCTCATTGTCTTGTTGGAATATCCAACTCCTGCGTAAGTAACTTCAACTTTGTGACTGATACTTGAACATTATCCTGACAAATTTGTTGATGTTGAGTTGAATTCATCTGACCCTCAACTTTAACAAGGGCCCCAGTCCCTGAACTGGCCACACAGCTCACAGCATGATGGAACCTCCACCAAATGTGACAGTAGTGGCGGAGTGGTGGCTCTGAGGCTAGGGATCTGCACTGACAATCGGAAGGTTGCCGGTTCGAATCCCGTAAATGCCAAAGGAGACTCTGCTCTGTTGGGCCCTTCAGCAAGGCCCTTAACCTGCAATTGCTGAGCGCTTTGAGTAGTGAGAAAAGCGCTATATAAATGCAAAGAATTATTATTATTATTATTATTAGGTAGCAGGTGTTTATCTTGGACTGCGGTGTTCTTCTTCCACCATGCAAAGTGCTTTTTGTTCTGACCAAATAACTCCATTTTTGTCTCATCAGTCCAAAGCACTTTGTTCCAAAATGAATCTGGCTTGTCTAAATGAGCATTGGCATACAACAAGCGACTCTGTTTGTGGCGTGAGTGCAGAAAGGGCTTCTTTCTCATCACCCTGCCATACAGATGTTTGAATTGTAGGACGATGTACGGATACACCATCTGCAGCCAGATGTTCTTGCAGGTCTTTGGAGGTGATCTGTGGGTTGTCTGTCACCATTCTCACAATCCTGCTCATAGATAGATACTTTATTAATCCCAATGGGAAATTCACATTCTCCAGCAGCAGCATAATGATACAATAAATAATATTAAAGATTGATAATAATGCAGGTGAAAAACAGACAATAACTTTGTATGATGTTAAATGTTAACGTTTACACCCCTGGGTGGAATTGAAGAGTCGCATTGTTTGGGGGAGGAATGATCTCCTCAGTCTGTCAGTGGAGCAGGACGGTGACAGCAGTCTGTCGCTGAAGCTGCTCTTCTGTCTGGAGATGACACTGTTTAGTGGATGCAGTGGATTCTCCATAATTGATAGGAGCCTGCTGAGCTCATATGCCGCTCCTGTATTTTTCTTGGCCTGCCAGACCTGCTGGGCCTTCCATTTCCTTATTCCATTCCTTACAGTTACAGAAACTGACCGTTTAAACCTCTGAGATGGCTTTTTGTAGCCTTCCCCTAAACCAGGAGACTCCACAGTCTTTGTTTTCAGATCTTTGGAGAGTTGCTTTGAGGATCCCATGCTGTCTGTCATTCTTCAGAGGAGAGTCAAAGGGAAGGAAGCCCAACTTGTAATTGACCACCTGAAATATCTTTATATCTCCTGATTGGACACACTGGTCTATGAAGTTCAAGGCTTAATGAGCTCATCAACCAATCAGCACTGAGCAGTGACAGGCATTCAAATCAGCACAATGACAAGGGGACCCACATTTGTGCACAGCCAGTGTTTCACATTTGATTTAATTTCATACAACTAAATACTGCGTCACTAAAAATCTTTGTTCAGAAAACACCGCAGTACTCCTAGAAGATGAAAGACAGACCACTGATATCTTTATTATTGATAGGACAGTCAGTTATTACGCAGGCTCAGAGGGGGTCACAAACTTCATCATACGACTGTATGGCACCTCTGACTCCGACTCCCATAACCTAATTAATTCCTTCTGACTCCACATCTCTGATGGTGTAGAACGTGAAGGCCATGTGTAGGAAGGAGACACCAACCGCATCCCATGGAGCAGCCTGTTACTAAGGGGGTCCCAAGGGGTGGGCGAGAGCCTCACGACAGCAACAAGCACCTCCAGCAGAGATACGTCACGCAAATCTCTTTACATCGTCGGCCCTGATGCTGCCGTCCCAGCACACAACAGCACAGAAGGCAGCAGCAGCTGCCACCACCGAGTCTCACAAAGACACAGCAGTGACCCCATCAAACCAAACTCTCCATGTGACTCAGTGACGGTGCTCCACTATCCTGTGGGATGTCGTCAGCGTCTTTCGTGTCACTGGGAGGTGTGCGGGTGTCCATCTGATTGGTGAATGAGTCGCGACCGGAGAGTCAGCGTAACGATTCCTGAGGTGCACTTGTAATGAACGCCTTATTTTAATTAGACACCTTAAACGTGTCGTTGTGCTTTTGTACAGAAACAGGACACTGGCAGATGAAGGGTCTCTGTATCGCTCACTCACGCTATATGACATCACGCGCTGGAGACAAACCCTTTCAGTTAGTCGCAGACGCACCTTTGTTATCTTAGTGTCAGAACTTGAACAGAATGCAGCTTATCAAAGATAAAGGATGTCACAGGTGAACCTCCCTGCACTGAAATGCCAGCAATGCCAGCTCTGAGTGACGGTCCAACAGCCCTTGGCTTGACGTCAGGGCACTGGGGGCACACAGTTTTCAGACCGTCTCATTATGTTCGACGGGTACGTCAATGCAGTGAAGGAGAGAAACCTCAAGAAATGGAGCCTCAATGTTTAACCCACAAGCAGAATACCCAGAGTTCCCCATTTTCACTTTGCTTTTTTGCGCGTATTGTCGTCTTTTTACTATTAAAGTGTGAACTGCTGGCTTTCATTAAAAGACACTCGGACTGTGGATTCTTTTTTTCGGTGTGTGTGAAGGGCGAGTCACCTGAACGTGTGTCTGGTAGCCAAACTATTTGGAGCCCCTCGACAATCACAGCGACACTGGAGATACAGACGTATGAGGCAAGTGGACTGGAGGACAGCAACAAGAGTCCAACAGAAGGAAACTCCGGCGGTTTGTATTATTCAAACTCCATCAGAAAACAGCGAGAGAGCAAAACAAACACATAAAATCATAAATCCTCCACACTCTTCTTCACACCAGGACTGTTTCCGGACTCTTCTTCATCTCCCCCCCTCTCTTCTTCTCATTTAAAGACACATGTGTGATCATTCACAGGCACCGTAACAATGAACAGTCTTACATTCAAAAGAAATAACTAAAAGTTGATCCCAGTGGCATTAAATAAATATGGACAGGCCATAGATATATTTTTTTTTTTTGTTTATGCTGACATAAAGTCACAAGTAAAACGAGTCGCTGTTCTAGTTGTGAATATTCATTAGCAGAGAAAGCAGAAAAAGAATAAGATAACAAACACAAACAGCGCCAATCAGAGTCCAACAAATTCAAAGCGGTGTCCTGTGCTCAACAACATTTACGTCACCAAATCCTTCAAATCACCAGCTGACTTAGTAGTTCTGACGTGTGAGGAGACTTGCTGCTTACCAGGCTGGTTCAGCTGCTAAATGTTTAGCCAAATCGTGTCTGCCACTGACCGACGATCAAGTGCAGGACAATTCAGCGAGGGATTTCCAACTGTCCTCATTGTTAGGTGAAGATATTAAGTGACATTCTGTCCCTAGCAGTAAGTGACAGGTTGTAGTGAACTGTCTGAATGTGACCCTCGGGGTCAAATGGGCAGTGAATTTGGTATGCGGTGCCAATGTCCAAACGGTGTTTAATTTGAAAGAGTCCACTCCAGTTTCTGTAGGACTGCTCGGCCATACCAGTTCAGCTATCCCGTACGGTTCATGATGTGTTTTGGTGTCCCGATATGACTTTTGTCCTGCACTTGCCATGAAACTATTTTGGAAAGTCAGATTAAAAGCAGAGTCCAAATGACTAAGTAGTCCAGAAATAAACCTGGATGGGAATTCAGCAGCCAGGACTTCTGACCAATGCAGACATCTGAAGGCCATCCTAGGTGAGGCAGTATACCCGGTCCTAGCATGGGGTGTGGAGGTGTTACTGGAGACAAAAGCCTCAACCCATTCACCAGAGCGAGACAGCAGGATTTTTGACAACTCATTTATTAGAGTCCTTTCAACCAGGCCACCTGGCCTTGGATTGTGCGGTGAGGTCCGTGTCTTTTAATAATAATAAATAATAATAATAATTCATTACATTTATATAGCGCTTTTCTCAGTACTCAAAGTAGTCTTACAGTTCAGACTCGAACCGCCTCCCCTGGTCAGTATGTAATATTTCTGGTACTCCATGGTCAAATAGGCATTTTGATCAGGCAGGGCATAAAGATGAACACACTTTGTAAAATAGTCCTCCACTACAAGTACATAACGAATACCCTTGGACATACATACATACAGAATACCAAAAAAAGATTAAATTATATGTTTGTGATGCGTTGGGGGGGTCGGGACGAACCCAGAGACGTCGGATACACGGCAGACTCGAAATGAATCCAACGAATCGATTCACTTGATCGGCAGTTCCAAAGTCTCAGATCGGTAAGGCGACTCAACTCGACCCTCAGCGGCTGCGGGTTCAAATCGCCCTCCCGACTCGTCACTTGCGTGTCTGTACAGCTCTGCGGGTTCATTCCTTGACACGTTCACGTTGAACACTTGCAAATCATTTCCTTTTATTTTAACAGCTGCCTCGAAAGCTTTCATTTGTAATCTGTGCAGTTAGCCAATAGCAGGTGTCATTCCGCCCTACTTCCTCCTGTGTCCATCGATGGCTAACACGGTCCAACACTCTTACTGCTATGAACGGACACTGCGGGCTACACATGGCAAGTGAGTCGGCTGGGACGTTTTCTGGCTCTCGCCGGTGTACACAGAACCTCTGCGTCACCTCTCACGGCCTCTAACACGCAGCCTGAAAGGACGTGAAGGTGACCGGTGATCGACTCGTCACCCTGCCGGCCATTCGTCCGTGCTGAATCGGAGCAGATGACATAGAAACGGAAGGTTTCATTCACGTTGGCTGCTCTCCTAGCGCGCAGCACCTTTCCTACTTTCTTGACAGCACGGCAGGTATAAAGGTGCGAGTCACTTCCACGTCTCCAAACACGAGGGGAATTCCAACACGCGTTCAACTTTCCGATGTAAAAAAGTAAAACGACGAACACGCTACCTTGATACACCTGGAACAGCAGGAGAAGACCAAAAACCGTGCTAGGAAATGTCATCTTCTTCGCAGCTCTTCCCTTTCACTTCAGGTCATCGCGACCAGCGGTGCTCCTCCGTTGTCACACGCACAGTCACACAGCTGTCAACAGGAGCCACACGTTACGCTTCAATAAAAGGACTACGAACCCCAATCACAGCCTCAGCCTCTGGGCGGTCCGCTCCCACGCGGAAGTGAAAGGAGAAATACTGGCAGTTCAGGGATGCTCTGCAAATTCGTGTTTTTAATCAGTAGAAAAATTCTGAAACATTTATATGCACAGATGTATTTAAATGAACCCGTTTTAACACTTGTGTAAACTGCAATCTCTTCTATATTAAACATACTCACATTTTTTGTAAAAATTATAAGCAAAAGCTTTTTGTACGGTTTTTAAATAATTTACTAATTGTTAGGGACCTGAGCGATTTTAAGAGCAGTTCAAGCGCCCGCCCACGCGTGGCATGATGGGATCTTCTCTCCGCGGTTTCCGTGACGTCTTGTAGTTTTATGGCAGCGTCTCGGTTCCCTACACCTGTAAAGTCTCTTTTACGATTATCTCAGCATTTAGTTCGTTAGGAGAGACCGGGTCGTTCTACTCATGTCATGTTTTACTCTTAACTCAGGTGTCGCTTCTGGCATTAGGACGAGTCCCCCTCACGTAAGTCGGGTTTGATGAGCACCGGCGGGGCTACCTGGGCAGGTGCAGCTGCTTTAGAATTACAAAGTCGTCACATTGAAGTTTTTATTTCGCTTCGATGTCATTTTAGACTTTAGAGCTCAGGACTGCAGGATGTCGAGCTTGAGGCACAGCGCTGTGTCTCATCATTGAATAAAAAGGTCTGCGGGGCTCCATCTTTTGATTGTTTCTTTTTTCAGGTGAAAATTTCCAGCGCTTTTAAGATTTAATTTGGGATTTTTTTCCAGTAAAACAGACGCATAATAACTACATACGCCTGTCTGGTGCAAATAGGGTGGAAAAAGTAACATCGTTATACAGAAACATAGAATTACTTTATTTTGCCGATGTGCTCCACACTTAAGGTGCAGTGCGTAGGAGCGGACAACCATTAGAAAGGTCCTTCGGTATTTAGTTATTTGTAAAATTTGTAATCGTACGTTACCAGGAGAAGAGCGCAGGATAAAAACTGAAGTGAATGGAGTGGAATTGAACATGCACCCCGCACGCCCCCCTGGGTCAATTAAAATGTCCACGTTCGGGTTTTGTAGAGCAAAATGCAGTTAATGTGAGATACAGTATTAATAAAGTCCTCCTCCCATTGCGTAACAGAGCCGTGAAAAGCTAAAAGAAACGGCCGGCGGTTTCAGAGTTAAGACGGCTTTCATTCTGATCTTTGAAACTGTTCGCCCCGTAACACCTACGCTGGAGGATCGACTGTCATCCATTGTCATGAGATACTGGACTTTGCGTGTCTTCCTTTGTAATGATTAGGATCACCTGCACACCTGTTCATGTATGTAATTATCTAATCAGCCAATCGGGTGGCAGCAGTGCAATGCGTCAAATCCTGGCGGCGCAGGTCAGGAGCTTCACTTAATGTTCACATCAGACTCCAGAATGCTGACAAAATGTGAAGCCAGTGATGGTGACCGCAGCATGGCTGTTGGTGCTAGAAAGGGCCGGCATGAGGAATTTTGTAACTGCTGGGATTTGGTGTGTAAAGCAAAAAGCACCCAGTGAGCGCCAGGACACACCTTGTTGATGGGAAAGGTCAGAGGAGAGAATGGCCGGAGTGCTTCAGGCTGACAGAAAGGCTACGGTAACTCAGATAACCGTCTGGTGAGTAGAAAAGCTTCTCAAAATACACACCATGTCCAGCCTCGAGGTGGGAGGGCTGCAGCAGCAGAAGACCACCATGACACTCTTATCCACCAATAACAGTAAACCAAGGCTGCAGTGGGCACAGGCCCTCCAAAACTGGACAATTCAAGAAAAGGTAAGACTGAGCCTGGTGTGATGGACCTCGACTTCTGCTGAGGCAGACGGATGGTAGGCACCAACAGCATGAATTCATGCAGCCCCCCTGCCTTCTGTCAGCAGTCCAGGCAGGTGCTGCAATTCTATCTTGGCACACTGTGGGTCCATTAGTACCAATTAATCACTGCTTGAATGCTGTGGCCAACTTGAATGTTGTTGCTGACCACACACATCCCTCCATGGTCACAATTTGCTCATCTTCGAATGGCTACTTCCAGCATGATCATGCACCCCGTTGTCTCAGACTGGTTTCATGAACCTGACCATCAGTTCAGTGTTCTTCAGTGGCCTTCTCGGTCTCACCCCTTGGCAATGTGGCGGAGTGGGAGATTCACAGCACCAAGGCCCAGAAACTGTGTGATGCCATCCTGTTGACGTGGATCAGAATGTCAGAGGAATGTTTCCATCATCTTCTGAAATCCATGCCATGAAGAACTGAAGGGGACCACCCTACTCACAGCGGGTGGGGTCTCAAGAATTTGCTCTGTAGCCCCTTGGAGTAGTTCAGGTGCTTGCTGTGCCCTCAGAACATCTTCAGCCCTTTCACTCGGTCACATCTTGTGACGTTGCAGCCTTATACTGTACTACATTCACTTGAGTTTGTTTCTCCCCTCAGCACATCAAGTGACACTCAACACCTTAGAATGACAAAGTGACATACTCTCTGACTCGACTGTGTGTCACAAAAAACGAATGAAGGCTCCAGGCTGCAGGTAACGTAAGGAATGTTCCTCCAGTGAAGCACAGAGCTCTGCAAACGACACAGTCGCACGTCTTGGGGGTCCAGCGCCGGCGTGTTTGAGTAAAACTCATCTCCGTTAGGCAGGGGAGGCTCTGCCAGCTCCAGTTAAACGAGTAGGCAGACACACACACACGCGAAGGTGACAAATGACAGGAGGCCATTCAGTCCCTCAAGTCTGTTTGTTTAGCTAACAGCCGAGCTGCCCCCATGTCTGCTCCATGTCTTGCTAGTTTGAGAATCCCACAACTCTGCACAATGAAAGGCGTCCTGCCTTCAGTCCTAAATGACCTTCCCCTTAATGCCCACTGGGGTCCGCTACTCACTGTTTAGTTGACACAATTCTGTTTTATCAAAGCCTTTGAGGATGTTAAACAGCGGGAGGGGTAGGGCATGTCCCCAAGTCCCATGATGCACTGGGCTGTTTTCAACCTCAGGTGACCAGAACTGCACACAGGACTCCATATTCGGACTCACTGGCGCCACCTACAGTCTGAGCAGAACGTCCCTTGATTTACAGTATTATCAAGTTTGGCTGATATGACCCAACATTTCTTCACCTTTTTTAATGTCTTCTGTGCTTTCCTTAGACGATGAGAACGTCGTGTCAACATCAACCCTGAAATCCTGCCTTTGGCTCCGTGTCTTCCATCTGGTACTTTCCATTACTCCCTCTCTACATGGACACATTTTATTTTTGCGTCACATATTTTGACACGAATGTTAGAATTTTATGGGGAAAAAAAAATAATAAAATGAAGCAGACTGGCACACAGCAGCACCCTCACCCACACACCAACCTCATTTCTTCCTAAAGTATTTCATTTAAAAAGCCACTTAGTGAGCACACAATGGGTCAAGTTCACTTCTGGTCCTTGGGCCACTGGACTTGTTACCACCTCAGGTCCATGTTGGCTTTGCCAGTGACACTCTCTCTAAAGGGGGGGGGGGGGGGGGGGGGGGCTAAAACTGGCTTGGTATGATCGGGGTAGCAGTGTGTGTAGACAGATGGGCAAGGCAAATAACTATGAAAGGCACTATATAGTTGATAAGCAGGTAAACGCATTATATAATCAAAATGAAAGGCACTATATATAGCGATAGACAGGAAAGACATATTATGTAATGCCTTTCCAATCTATTTACCCCATAAGTATGAAAGGCACTATAAAGAGATAAATGGAACAGACTTTTGAATGATTTTGATGACAACGAGCCATTCAGCCTGACGAAGCTCACCCTCAAGTCAAGTCGAGATTTGACTGTCCCCAAACTTCACCACACTTTTGTGGTCATTTATTCCACATGTCTATATTTCTATTACAAGATGGATATGAAAGGCGCTATATAACACATAGTGCTGATCTGTGCTGTGAGTGAAGAGCACAATACACAAACTCTACTGATAAGTTGACCAGAAAGGCGCCATATAAGATATGAAATATACAAACACATCAGCGCTGCCTCACAGACAGACTGTGACTTCCTTAGGGTAGCGGAGGGTCTCCAGTCACCAGAGATGTCACACAACATCACAATAAAGTGCAGAGAAGACTCACACAGGGCCCCCTGGGCACATTTAGCCCTTATTGTCCCTTAATGTCCCAGTGCCACGGTGTCATTTGATAACAGGGTGTTAATTGTACCATTACAGAGCTCGCTAACTGGGAGTGCCGACAGCAGCACTGGTCAGGCCACAGCGAGGTCAGAGGTGGCCCCCGTAATGTCACGCACATTCACACAACGGGCAGGCCGCTCTGATTTTGACCAGGGGCACAAGGGTTTGAAGCTGCCAGCTCTGCCCACTAGGGGGTGCCACTGCATGAGGGCTCAAGGAGAACAGACAGCCTGCAATCAGTGGGCACCCGAGTGAAGAGTTTACCACAGGTACTCACAGCTGCACACACACACAGTTCAGAGAAAACAGGAAATGAAACAAATGAATTTTATGGCACCTTCAACTATTTGGTGCAATGGGAGCCGAGGCCAGTAGGCAGACCCAGTGATTCACTGATAAGAATTGACCAGCACCCTTTTGTGCCCCATATGCCACAGAATGTGTTAGGATGAAGGCGAGCGTCTTCTGACTTCCACGAGAGACAGCAAACAGTGAAGCTTTTTGAAGAGCCTGCAAGCAGAAGGACTGGAGTGGTTATGATGAAGAAAAGTGAAATGTGGCGCCGTGTAATGGCCTCCCCTCCCCTGCCCTTGGCCTTGTGCTCGTCCTGCCAGGCAGGTATCTTCTTCTCTCTTTATTAGCTTCCATGTTAGCTCGCTAAATCCACCCTACGAGGTTTTCATTTTACAGACACAGACATTATTCTCCGTTTTTGCCTTTCGTCCACACTACTCCAGTGTTTTGTAGCCTCTGAAAATGCAGACACTGAACAAAACTCACACGGCCGTTTACTTTTGAAAAGAGCGGCTCAGCATTTGCAATGTGGCCGAGTCAGAAAGTAGACGCAGACTCTAATCACACTCGGATTTGTTCATGCTTACTATGCAGCCCTTTTCTGATTGGATCCTACGAAAAATCACATTCCAATATGGCGACACAGGAGAGCGGCTCTCGGTGCCGCTTGTTGTGTCGATTATGTGTGCTGTGCACCGTCTGAAGGCTCCATATGTGTGCAAAAGGCAAGGAATGGACGGACCAGCGGTAAAGATTTGCGATAAACTCTGTGGCCGGTGGCGTTACCAAACCTTCAACCAGTTGTTCTGCCAACATGTGCGTGCCCAGTGTACCCGAATGTGTGGATGGCGATACTTCTACAAATGACGTGAACACCATTTTGGTTTAAAAACACCATTTTTAAATGACATAGCCAAAAAGAAAATCCGTGTTGATCTCGTGTTCGTTTAATCAAGTGAGCCTTGGTGTCTGTTCATTGAATTACGTTCTTGATGGTGCGGGTGGGAGAAGACCCTTACTTGACCTGCTAGGCCCAGGTGCTGTGCTAAGGCCGGCGGGTTTGTCAGGGTCAGGGGCTCCGGTGGTGTGGTGTTGGTGACCTTCCTCGGTTTGTGACATTTCTGGTCCGTTCCCATTATATTTTAATCTTTGTAATGTTTGTGAATTAGAAATTCGTAATCCAATTTGTTGCTTGGACTCTTCTGGATGGTTCTGAACCTTGTTTTTGAATTTATTTTTCATCCTGAAATGAACTCTTTCTTTTATGTTCTTTTTGATTTGTTGAGCCCATCACTTCAAACAGCCACACTGTACAACTCTGAAAAGGAAACATTTTATAAAAAATAAAATATCTGACAAAAACAGGGGCAGAGGTTTTGACTTACAACGTTCAGTTCCCTGACACAATAGCCCCAAGGATCATCATCATCATCATCATCACTCACATGTGTGTTAAGGTGTGCAGCCAGGCAGCTGCCAGAGTGCAGGAATTTCACACTGTGTGCCGCGGATCCATCCACTTTCTAAGTCTTTACAAGTTAAAAATGTTTAAATATGTACATTTCCATACTGAGTCTTTTCTTGGAGGAGAAAGGAGTCTTCAGCTGTGACGATGGTGATGGTGCTGCATACCTCAGGGTCTAAGGTGTCACTGGCAGAAAAGATCACATACTCCTTGGAATTATCAGTCAACATCTAAATTGAGAGAGAGATAAAAAGAAAACAAAAAAAACATTAACAATAAAACGTTTAAAAAGCTTTGGCTAGCATTTCTTTATTAGTATTGCCTTGGCATGGGGCACAGGAAAGATGGGCACACGTCAGCAGATTTAACCTGCCTTACAGCTACTTAAAGTAACACTCTGACGAAAACGGAGACTCTGTCTGTGTCTCACCTCCTGTTGTCTGTAGTGAAGAATGAGGGGCAAAACACAAACAAGACAAAGAGCTTCAGTGGGGGGCCGTTCAACACAAAAGCTTCATCTTGTTTGAGTGAACGTCCTAGTTATTCATGAGATGATTTTACAGTAATGTAGAAAACAAAAACAAAATGTGTGTTTGGCACGTCGTGAAAATATGTCTCGATGACTACGCCAATGAAATAAACAGGAAGTCAAAAGTCAGAATCGAGCAATCAAAGAAACCTGCTGACAAATCATAAATGTGAACTGA
The DNA here is from genome assembly GCF_900747795.2 of Erpetoichthys calabaricus. Classification (NCBI taxonomy): domain Eukaryota; kingdom Metazoa; phylum Chordata; class Cladistia; order Polypteriformes; family Polypteridae; genus Erpetoichthys; species Erpetoichthys calabaricus. Next base: position 603,875 of record NC_041397.2, on the reverse strand, counting down.
GGTCACAGCTGACAGAAACCATATGTTATATATACCGTATATCTTCCAATAGTAGCCCCAGCGTTTATTCAAAAAATTATTCAGATGTCCCAGCGTTTAAGAGAGACCGGGTATTATTCGCCTCGCAGACGGAATGGTGAGGGGTAAACGGGGTTCATTTGGCAGTAAAATACGGTTTGGTATCGTATTTACAGCCACAAAATGTAGGCAACAACACCGGATGAACATTTCAGGATTTAATGAAATTATCAGTACAGCAGTACAGTATTATTAAAGCAGTATACGGTATTACCGTAAGCATGAAAAACAGGTACGGTAGATGTCTACTGAACTTTCTTGCCAATGATTCCACCAACACTGGCCTGCACCAGTCTGAATTTCACACGAAAGCACTCATCAGCCCGACAAGTCCCCTGCGGAACGTAAGGAAATGCAATAAGCTCCAAACTCACGCATATACATTACGACATGAGATTGGATAAGATACAATAAAGTACTGTACTTACCATCTACTCGTCGTCTGAATCGGTAATGATTGCTTCATTATTTGTCAGTTCTTCTTCATCTTCCTCTTCTTGTGATGGCAATACAAGTACTCCCATTGCTTGTTGTCGCGCAGTAATCAGTTTCGCACTCCCAGCATGGCATGGCTGGCCCTCCTTTACGCAGTGGATAAAATCGTCCTCAGATCCATCGCATGCATTGATGATTCCACAATCCTTGAAGGATTTTCTTATCATTTCTGGGTGATTTCTTGCCAAGCTGATGATATCCACATTACTAACAAACGTAGTGCCGGCGCTTTCAAATTTCCGCCAGCTGTAAACCCCTTATCTTCTTCCCCTGCCATCCAATTACCATACAACTCTCCAAGCTCGTCTTTGAGGGGCTTGTTCCAAACAACATCAGCAGGTTAGACATACTTGGTGCAACCACCAGGGATAACTGCCGTTGACATTTTATATTTCTTCAGTTCTTGTTTCATTTCCTCACTGATGTGACAGCGGTAAGCATCCCAGACAAGAAGTCTCTTCTGGAAACAGAAAACACTGCAAACTTTCTGCAACCACATTATTGTTAATTCCTGATTCATCCATCCATTTGTTGAGGTCGCTACCTTTGCTTCTTGGACATCCTGTAGTCTTGCCACTTCTTGCTTTGCACCCCGAAATACAATAAATGGCTTCAATTTTGTGCCATCTGCTTTCGCTGCCAATGTGACAGTGAAATGAGATTTCTCGTGACCAGAAGTTTTTATTGTTACACTCCTATTGCCAGTTGGTTCGACTGTTGTAGAACCAGGCATGTCGAACCAAGCACATGTCTTGTCCATTCCAATGATTTCGCCGTCCTTAACTCTATCTGCAGTTCGGTGATTGGCAACCCACATCACAAAAGAGACGAGCTTGTCAATAACTTGTTCTGGATCCTTCTGTGCCAGCGATGTCTTCCGACGGAGCGATAAATGATGGCATTTCATAATTTTGTCAAGCCAGCCAGCACTGGCTACAAACGTTTCTTTTCCTTTTGAAGCATCATCAATCTCCGTATCAAAAATCCTCTTCGTTTTCGTGCGGACCATTTTCCTGGTCCATGGAGACATGCGCACCTTCCAGTCTTTGTTCAGTAATCCATGTTAACACCAGTTCATCTAATTCTTCGCTCACTTTCTTAGCTCCTCCACCAGGCAATCATTTACTTCTGGCACCTTTTTCTGCCGCCGTTTTCTCAATATCAGTCATCTGTTTGCGCCATTCTCGGATACGTTTTGGATCCACCCCAAAATGTCGTGCATGTTCTTCGCCTGAATGTTCTTTTGCATATGTTACCGCACAGAGTTTGAATGGTAAATCAAATGACCGTTTCTTTCCCATCGCTCACACTACAAACACGGGCCCAGAAGAACACAGTGACACAAACAGACACCCGCACGACCCTTCTGAAAGCAAAAGTGTCAGTGGAGGTAAAGGTTAACAGGTCACCGAGGAAGAGGGCGCAGAGTTTTTCACGTGATCATGTACTGTCTGTCCAGTCAATACAGCCCCCTCTTCCCTGGTCAAAGGTGAGGATCAACATGTCGAAGATGGCATTTTCATGTTCTTCCCGCCCCTTCCACCCACCTCTACCCTCCCTGTGGGGTTATGTTTAACGTGGAGACGAAAGGGTAAAATGTACACAAAGAAATTTCGTTTTGACTTTCTCCCTTCCTCGATAGCATCCGATGACACTACTATTGGAGACCGGCGTCTATTTGTCGTGACATCTCTTCAAACCCAGCGTTTATTGGAAACGGGCGTCAATAAGAGCCGGCCACTACTAGAAGATATACGGTATATAATGTTACATGGTGTAGCCGCTGAAGTATAAGGCAAGATCAAACGTGAGTAAAACGCGTGCCGAAAGAAATCTCTCAGTCCAAAAGTTCATTTTAAAAATATTTAGTGAAAGTTAAAAGCAAATAATCCACACAAGAATAAAGGAAAAAATAGTTACACACATAGAATAAAAGGCAAAAAAAAAAAAGGAAAAATGTATCTTCTCTAAACTTAGTTTTTCTTGAGAAACTTTAGTTATTTCTGTACTTAAAAATTCTTTACTTCTTTTTTACTTAAAGGTTCTTCTTATATACTTAAAAATTCTTAGCTTCTTCTTCTGTACACTATAAGTGTACGGTTCTGTTTTACGAGTTACTTTACACACTCAAAAGACCCGTCGGCCCACAGGCACGGTTTAAAACCATATGCCCTCTACACCTTACACATGGCAAGGCTGGTCACTAACTGAGAATAAGGTTTAGTCAGAGCAGATAGAAATAGCTACAATATACCAATTTTACTCAACTTATGGGGGTTATACGAACCTCCCATAGATTATGCATTGTCATCTAGTAAAATATTTATGAATCTTATATAACTATGAAAATGGCTCTTACACATAGTTTACTGTCAAATAATGCAAAGAGTACGCGACATGTGTTTCACCCTTATTTGGGCTGATCAGGCGTACACACTCCACTGCATCCCCTCGCGGGGACCAAACCTCGGACGTCATTGCAGACCAACCACATGTGTTACCTGGTAGGTAACCACCCATACAATCAGACTGAGATTCAGACTACGAATGATATGAAAATATATATATTATATGTATATTGTCACACACGTGTGCATGGGAGGCAGCTAAAGTGCTTGAGTAAGGGCAATTCCAAATCAAACCAAGAGGTGTCAGAGAGCACTGATTCTTTTTCTTCTTGGCCTGCAGACCATCCACATGAGATTCCACCTGGCCCTGTTGACGTCAATTCCGCGTCCGAGCCTATGGAGAAAGATCTTGTTGGCTCTGGCCCCTCTGATGTCACATCCGGGCTTGAGCCTATGGCTGAAGACCCTTATGAGCCCAACCACTCTGATTTCACTTCCTGTCTTCCCCTTTAAAAGCCTCCACCTTTTCCTTATTCCTTCAGTTCTGCTTTGGACTTTGGAGTTTTGTGCACATTACTGCTGTAAACATTTTTACAACTTTGCAGTCAGGATACCAAATATACTGGTGGCTGCCTCAAACCTTTCTATGGCTCTGTGTGGAGTTTCTGTCTATGTATGTATGTATTATATATATATATATATATATATATATATATATATATATATAGACACACACACACACACACACACACACACACACACACACTAGGAGGTTCTGCCCTCCGCTCTCGTCGCTTGCCAAACCTGTGGCAGGCACTGGGCTGGGCCCCCATCTCTCCTGCAGCTGAGCCGCTCCGTTACAGAAAGCGATTATATTTAAAGATATGGTACAAGACCCCCAGCGCCTAAACCCCAGTTGTGGCCTTGTAGGCCACCCCACGACTTCCTTGGTATTTTAGTTTATCATTTAAAAATGGAATAAGAATCTGAAAATCTAACAACATCACATTAAAGTTCAATAAATTCCAAAAAGCATGATACCAAACATATATACAGGTTTTAAAATAAGCCCAATTTAAAGTGTGAGAAAAAATGTGACATAAAAACAACACATAAAATTGTTGCACTTTTAGGCTTAGGATTTTATATTATATATTATATATATATATATATATATATATATATATACACACACACACACAGTGCATCCGTAAAGTATTCCCAGCGCTTCATCACTTTTTCCACATTTTGTTATGTTACAGCCTTATTCCAAAATGGATTAAATTCATTTTTTTCCTCAGAATTCTACACACAACACCCCATAATGACAACGTGAAAAAAGTTTACTTGAGATTTTTGCAAATTTATTAAAAATAAAAACATTGAGAAATCCCATGTACATAAGTATTCACAGCCTTTGCCATGAAGCTCTAAATTGAGCTCAGGTGTATCCTGTTTCCCCTGATCATCCTTGAGATGTTTCTGCAGCTTCATTGGAGTCCACCTGTGGTAAATTCAGTTGACTGGACATGATTTGGAAAGGCACACACCTGTCTATAGAAGGTCTCACAGTTGACAGTTCATGTCAGAGCACAAACCAAGCATGAAGTCAAAGGAATTGTCTGTAGACCTCTGAGACAGGATTGTCTCGAGGCACAAATCTGGGGAAGGTTACAGAAAAATTTCTGCTGCTTTGAAGGTCCCAATGAGCACAGTGGCCTCCATCATCTGTAAGTGGAAGAAGTTCGAAACCACCAGGACTCTTCCTAGAGCTGGCCGGCCATCTAAACTGAGTGATTGGGGGAGAAGGACCTTAGTCAGGGAGGTGACCAAGAACCCGATGGTCACTCTGTCAGAGCTCCAGAGGTCCTCTGTGGAGAGAGTAGAACCTTCCAGAAGGACAACCATTTCTGCAGCAATCCACCTATCAGGCCTGTATGGTAGAGTGGCCAGACGGAAGCCACTCCTTAGTAAAAGGCACATGGCAGCCCGCCTGGAGTTTGCCAAAAGGCACCTGAAGGACTCTCAGACTATGAGAAAGAAAATTCTCTGGTCTGATGAGTCAAAGATTGAACTCTTTGGTGTGAATGCCAGGCGTCACGTTTGGAGGAAACCAGGCACGGCTCATCACCAGGCCAATACCATCCCTACAGTGAAGCATGGTGGTGGCAGCATCATGCTGTGGGGACTGGGAGACTACTCAGGATAAAGGGAAAGATGACTGCAGCAATGTACAGAGACATCCTGGATGAAAACCTGCTCCAGAGCGCTCTTGACCTCAGACTAGGGAGACGGTTCATCTTTCAGCAGGACAACAACCCTAAGCACACAGCCAAGATATCAAAGGAGTGGCTTCAGGACAACTCTGTGAATGTCCTTGAGTGGCCCAGCCAGAGCCCACACTTGAATCCGATTGAACATCTCTGGAGAGATCTTAAAATGGCTGTGCACCGACGCTTCCCATCCAACCTGATGGAGCTTGAGAGGTGCTGCAAAGAGGAATGGGCTAAACTGGCCAAGGATAGGTGTGCCAAGCTTGTGGCATCATATTCAACAAGACTTGAGGCTGGAATTGCTGCCAAAGGTGCATCGACAAAGTATTGAGCAAAGGCTGTGAATACTTATGTACAGTGGGGCAAAAAAGTATTTAGTTAGCCACCAATTGTGCAAGTTCTCCCACTTAAAAAGATGAGAGAGGCCTGTAATTTTCATCACAGGTAAACTTCAACTATGAGAGACAACATGAGAAAAAAAATTGAGAAAATCACATTGTTTGATTTTTAAAGAATTTATTTGCAAATTATGGTGGTAAATAAGTATGTGGTCACCTACAAACAAGCAAGATTTCTGGCTCTCCCAGACCTGTAACTTCTTCTGTAAGAGGCTCCTCTGTCCTCCACTCGTTACCTGTATTAATGGCACCTGTTTGAACTCGTTATCAATATAAAAGACACCTGTCCACAACCTCAAACAGTCACACTCCAAACTCCACTATGGCCAAGACCAAAGAGCTGTCAAAGGACACCAGAAACAAAATTGTAGACCTGCACCAGGCTGGGAAGACTGAATCTGCAATAGGTAAGCAGCTTGGTGTGAAGAAATTAACGTTGGGAGTAATCATTAGAAAATGGAAGACATACAAGACCACTGATAATCTCCCTCGATCTGGGGCTCCACGCAAGATCTCACCCCGTGGGGTCAAAATGATCACAAGAACGGGGAGCAAAAATCCCAGAACCACACGGGGGGACCTAGTGAATGACCTGCAGAGAGCTGGGACCAAAGTAACAAAGGCTACCATTAGTAACACACTACGCCGCCAGGGACTCAAATCCTGCAGTGCCAGATGTGTCCCCCTGCTTAAGCCAGTACATGTGCAGGCCCGTCTGAAGTTTGCTAGAAAGCATTTGGATGATCCAGAAGAGGATTGGGAGAATGTCATATGGTCAGATGAAACCAAAATAGAACGTCATGTTTGGAGGAGAAAGAATGCTGAGTTGCATCCAAAGAACACCATACCTACTGTAAAGCATGGGGGTGGACACATCATGCTTTGGGGCTGTTTTTCTGCAATGGGACCACGACGACTGATCAGTGTAAAGGAAAGAATGAATGGGGCCAAGTATCGTCAGATTTTGAGTGAAAACCTCCTTCCATCAGCAACGGCATTGAAGATGAAACGTGGCTGGGTCTTTCAGCATGACAATAATCCCAAACACACCACCCAGGTAACGAAGGAGTGGCTTCATAAGAAGCATTTCAAGGTCCTGGAGTGGCCTAGCCAGTCTCCAGATCTCAACCCCATAGAAAATCTTTGGAGGGAGTTGAAAGTCCGTGTTGCCCAGCGACAGCCCCAAAACATCACTACTCTAGAGGAGATCTGCATGGAGGAATGGGCCAAAATACCAGCAACAGTGTGTGAAAACCTTGTGAAGACTTACAGAAAAAGTTTGACCTCTGTCATTGCCAACAAAGGGTATATAACAAAGAATTGAGATGAACTTTTGTTATTAACCAAGTACTTTTTTTCCACCATAATTTGCAAATAAATTCTTTAAAAATCAGACACTGTGATTTTCTGGATTTTGTTTTCTCATTTTGTCTCTCATAGTTGAGGCATACCTATGATGAAAATTACAGGCCTCTCTCATCTTTAAGTGGGAGAACTTGCACAATTGGTAGCTGACTAAATACTTTTTTGCCCCACTGTGTGTGTGTGTGTGTGTGTGTGTGTATATGAGAGAGAGAGAGAGAGTGAGAGAAAGTAGATATTAAAAAAAAAAAAAAAAAAAAAAAAAAAGTAGGACCTTGTCATTTAATATCCGCAAACTTGGACGAGGAAGTGACCCCAAAGAATGAACCTTATACCCCGTGACCCTGACATCACAGATCATCACCACAGCCTGTAGCAGTTCCTATCTACCATAAACAAAACTACTCTGAACAGCTTCTCTCTCTACTGGATGGAAAATAAATTGCATTGGAAAGTGAAAATATGAAAAATCTTTAAATCACAGTGTAAAATTTTGTGACCTTTTCCAAAATGTAGTAATAACTCGTCTCCCATTTCGGAAGAGAAACCCAACAACCCTACTATAGGGTGGTCCAGATCTAATTATGAAACTTTTATTGCAATGCAGGAAAACAATACAAGACAAAAGAATTGTTTGAAATATCTTGTAATAGACGAATGCAGGGCAGGTGCTGCCATCTATTGGCAACAAAAATAAATTTTTGTGAATTCTCAATGTAATAAACTTAAGTTATAGCGTAATGAAAATTGCATAATTAGGTCTGGACCTCCCTGTACTAGAAATCAAGACATGTCATGCAATGTGAGTGATGTGAAACTTTTTTCATAAACATTTTGTCAAATGTCAATTTCTGTTACAACACACTGAAGTGAGGGTCAGAAGGTGACATAAACAGCATGACTCCATGGACCCACCCTGCCTTGTGTCAACAGTGCCAGCTGCCGGTGGTGAGCAGGGCTGTGTTGAAGGTTTCCTTTTGAGTGTCACAGCACACCCAAGCCCTTCACTTTATGGCCACAGTTGGATAGTCTTCCATGTCACAAAGCATGCACTAACATGGCAGGAACTTCAGTTTAGCCCAGTTGCCTTCACAGCCCCAGATCTCAACCTAACAGAGTGTGATATGTGGATTGTTTTTTAAAAACGGCTTTTCTATTTTTGTACTGATAAATGATATATTTAGAATTAAACTTACACTAGTGAACTAGTGAGAAGAAAAACCTTTCTTGCAACCTTCCATGTAGCAGAGAACACATGTCGCTATGCCTGCCCTGCTCAGCCCATTGCAGGTCAGTACCAGAAGAAACTAAACATTGGCCTCTACATGCAAAATAATCACAAACTGTACATCTGCAAGGACCAATAAAACAAGCTTCACCTACAGTGGTGTTTGAAAGTCAGTGAGCCCGTCAGAATTTCCCATGTCCTTCATAAATGAGACCTACAACACTGTCAGATGTACACACGTCTCCTAAAAGTAAGTGAAGAGAATATAACTGAACAAATGAGACAGAAATCTCACACGTGTTGATTCAGTAACACAAGTCTGTGAGTGGCACATGAATGTGAACCTTTGCTTTTAGTGTTTGGTGTGACCCCTTTTTTTGCAGCAATAACTGATACTAAATATTTCTGGTGGGTCTTGATCAGTCCTGCACATTGGCTTGGAGGAATTTCAGCCCAGTCCTCCATACAGCTTTGCTTCGACTAAGCGATGTTGTTGGGTTTTCTCAAATGAGCTGCAAGCTTCAGGTCTTTCTGCAACATTTCTATTGGGTTAAGGTCAGGACTTAGACTTGGCCATTCCAAAACTTTTATTATTTTATTCTTCTGCAACCACTCTTTGTTAAAATGACTTGTGTGCTTGGGGTCGTTGTCTTACTGCATGACTCACTTTCTCTTGAGATGTAGTCCACAGATCGATGTCCTGACATTTTCCTTTAGAACTTGCTGGCATAATTCAGAATTCATTTTCCTGTCCACAATGGCATGCTGTCTTGGCCCAGATGCAGCACAACAGCCCGATAACCCCTGCCACCATTTTTCACAGATGGGATGAGGTTCCCATGCTGGAATGAAGTGTTTTTCTTTCTCCAAACAGAACGCTTCTAATTTGATTCAAAAAGTTCTTTTTTTTGGTCTCCTCTCCTCTGTATTAAACATTACTCCAATAACTTTCAGCTTTGTCCACATGGCTTTTCAGCAAACTGTAGAAGGGAAGCAATGACTTTCACTTTGCAACCTCACCATGCACAGCATTGTTGTCCAGTGTTCTCCTGATGGTGGACTCATGAACATTAACATTAACCAATGTGAGAGGCTTTTAGTTGCTTAGAAGTTACCCTTGGTTCTTTTGTGACCTCATGGACAATCACACACCTTGCCCTTTAGAGTGCTCCTTGTTGGTCAACCACTCCTAGGGAGAGGAACAATAGTCTTCAGCTTCCTCCATTTGTACACAATCTGTCTGACTGTGGATTGGTGCAGTCCAAACTCTTTAGAGATGGTCTTGTAGCTTTTCACAGCATGATGAGCATCAATTCTTTTTCAGAGGTCCTCTGAAATGTCATGGCATGATACATTGATACTGAAATGTGTTTGAAGGTGAAGCCCTTGCTAGGACCCTGTTCTTTTAACATAAACAGGGTGCCGATTCACACCCAACTGACAACACCGGACTCCGATTGCACCTTCAAATTACCTGCTAGGTTCACATACGTTTGCCACTCACACATTTGTCATACTGGGCGATTTTCCTCAATAAATATATAACCAGGTATAATATTCATGTCTCATTTGTTCAGCTGGGTTCTCCATAGCTACTTTCAGGACTTGTGTGAAAATCTGATGATGTTTTAAGTCCTAGTTATGGAGGAATATGGAAAGTTCTGAAGGGTTCACTAACTTCGAAGCACCACTGTAGCTCTGAGCTAGGAATGAAACACTGAGTTGGTAGAAGATTTTGGGATATAAAGCTAGGATTGTTCAAATGGTACAAGGCCTGAACATGAAGGGAGTCAGCACCTACAATATGGAGTCCCACTGGTCCAAGAGATGTAGCAGGAAAGCTCAAGATCAACAAAAAACTAACAGTTAGAGAACCTCAATGTCTACATCTCTAATCCCATCATTCCACCCTGAGACCACACAGCTTATTATGAAGAGCCGATCTGGTCATCAAGGCACATCTGGTTGCCTAGACTCCTAGCAAGAAGAGCTGCTAACTGTTCAGGTTGTAGTTGGTATCATTTGCCACACTCATTTTCCTTTGCTTCCGTTTCAGGCAAATTAAGAACCTTAAGTTAAAAGAATATTAATCTACACGCATGAATAAAAGCATACACCTGATCTTCTAAGCTTTTTGATGTTATCTCTCATCACCTGGGATTATAGATTGTGATGGACGGCCGGCAGTTCAACCCGGCCGACACATTCAGGATGCTAGATGGCGTCTTCCCTGCAGCATGGAGGTGCCCTGGATTCCCACAGGGCACCATGGGAGATGGAGTTCAGCTTCACAGCCCTGCTGGGTGCCATTGTGTGATGCTGCAGGGAGACACAGGGATTTTAATTTTCCGTATAGCCCGGAAGTACTCCCAAGTCACGGGGACAGAAGAACAGAAGTACTTCCAGGCTGAAGAAAAAGGCAAGCCTTCATCTGATCCGGAAGTGCTATTAAATAGCATGGACAGAAGGACAGGAACACTTCCGGGTCAAGGACTATATAAAGGAGTATGGGAGACCCAGCAAGCTGAGCCGGAGTTGGGAGGAAGTGTGACAGAGCTGCTGGGAGAGGAGGATTGGTTTATTGTTTATTGGGGTGATTGTGGTGCACTGTGGCATAAAATCAAAGAAAGAAGAAATTAAAACATTTCTTGGTGCTTTTACTTGGTGTCTTGGACGTTTGTCTGTGGGGTTTGAGGAGCAACAACGCCCTCTAGTGTTACAAGATACAATAGAAGGAGTTGCAGTCAACCCTAACGGTGAACGTAAGTGGACCTGCAGACAGCACCTGTATGGCGGACAGGCTGGTGAGTCTAAACATAGGAGAGCTATAGTGGGGATTTGAGGGTCTCTCTTCAGGTCTACATAGTGAAGAGTCTGAAAGTGGGAACAGCGTCATCTCAGGACACATCCATGGTAAGACACTTGGCATAGTCAGAAGCATCTGTACTGTGGACTGCTGGAGTGTAGGACCGGTGCAACGCAAAAGTTGAGGACCGAGCAAGAGAATGCAAAATTAACGTTACCAGGAAATGTAACTGCACCGCTTGCAATTATTTGAGGCAGATACTACACGTATTGATACAGGAGAAGTCCTATTGCTCATCACGTAAAGGAGCTACTTGTAAAGGAGTCTATAATCCAGATGATACAGATTCAAGGCTGGCCACCAGCAGTGAGCAAGGTGCAAATGTCTGGACTGAGACGGATTGTGGTGTGATTCCATGACTAAAGAGAGCAACTCTGGGATGAGGTGGACTAGGAGGTTAACAGCTCAAAAGTCTGTGGGAACTATGATATTATCAAATCAGCATGGACCAAAGTCCCCAAAGAAGGTACCTACCACTTTGTTGAATCTATAAAGAAGAATTTGGACAAAAGTAGGGGATGGTGCCCAACAACAGGTAGACAGATGTCACAATGTGACTGTTTCTCTTTCACCACTGCTTTCTACTCTACTTTTCATAAATGTTTGGTCAGATTTATGGCATTTCTCTCCAAAGCCTCTAGTCTCTACATTTATCAGCAGACTCACCCTGAACATGTTATCCTCACTATATTGCTGTTCCTATTGGATGTGTATCTGTTATTCATCCTTCTGCGGTCTCCTTGCCCGTGGGTGGTTCTCTAAGATTTTCTTTAATTTCCTCCTGCATAACCCACACAGCCTCAGCCACAACCTCCTGTTTCCTTTTATGGTTATTAAAATTGTTTTAGATTTGTTACTCTTTTATTTATTGTCTAAAATACTGAATGTACACTTGAACAAGGGCAGCACGGTGGCGCTGCTGCCTCGCAGTTAGGAGACCTGGGTTCGCTTCCCGGGTCCTCCCTGTGTGGAGTTTGCATGTTCTCCCCGTGTCTGCGTGGGTTTCCTCCCACAGTCCAATTGTCCCTAGTATGTGCTTGGTGTGTGTCCTGCGGTGGGCAGGCGCCCTGCCTGGGATTTGGTCCTGCCTTGCGCCCTGTGTTGGCTCCAGCAGACCCCCGTGACCCTGTAGTTAGGATATAGTGGGTTGGACAATGACTGACTGACTGACATTTGAACAAAGCATCAAAATAAATAATGATACACACCTGTTTAAAATGTTCCGGGATTTTACATGACGGAAAGACGAAGGTAAACTTTTTATAGATGAAGGTCACAGCAAAAAATAGACCAACCAAAATAAAGAACACAGCAATCAAGGTACCAATGAGAATAACTGCAATCATCCAGTGAGGCGTTGGGCCTGCAAGTAAAACACACAGAAGAGACAAATGAATCATTCATGAAAGTCAAGTCAAAATTGTTTATGTTTAACAAATAGAAATTAAGCTGGTCGAACATGTGAACAGACACATCCTTTTTTGTCTTTTTTCCTGTTAAATAAAGGTTCCAGTGAATTAACAAATTACAGATGTTAGTTTTTTTTTGTATTGTTAGAAACTGTCCCAGCATTTTTGGAAATGGGGTTTGTACTAATTAATGAAGTTGAAGAAGAAATCTCAACAACCTTTAAGAAGCATCAGTATGAGCTACTGGGACAGCTTAGCTCTCAGCAAAACCAATGAGCTTAATGGATTGAATGGGCTCCTCCAAAATGTCCTTACGATGTTACGTATTTACCCTCTAGTAGCCTACTACAGTATATAAATGTAACCTTCATTTAGTTAATCTCAAAACACATTTCTAGTCTCAAGTCCTGTAAATATTTGGTAATAAAATTCATCTTGGGATTTTTAGTTAATTAACATTTACTCCACAGTACTAAAGTTAAAGTGCCTGAAGATCAATCACTTTTGAGAGGACAAAAACCTGTAGGCATCACTGTTGCACTACACGATTAGGGGGTTTGATTGTTGGTAGCACAGGGCACCACTATTTGGTTTTTTCCCACCTGTGTAGGTGGCTTGATTGATTCCATCAAATGAGAATTTACCCTTTTTTAATGTGGTCCACTACTATACCTAATAAATCTATACATGACAGAAACAGGGGCCCTGAGCCCAAATCAGCTGCTCGGGTAGCAGCACAGTAGGTGATCGGTCCTGTGTTGGCCACATTTCATATGTTACAGCTTGGGCTTTGTTTTCTTGGCTTTTATGTACCTATTGTTTTATTCATTTTGAATTATTATTCATATTTTTGTGTCATTTTTGTCAGTTTCAGTAATTATTCATTAAATACGCGAGGTCTCTTTAAATGTGCTGTCCTTCCATGTCCTTTGTGGGTGGAGCCCTAAGACGGAGTCCACCTGGAGGTCAATGCTGCTGGCTTCTCCCTCAGACTTACAGAATATTGAGTTAGAGAGGAAGGGTTTTGAGCACCGATTTTCTTATGAGATTGCTGGGGTTTGTGGATTTTTGCTTCCACCTTTGGACTCTGACTGCTGGATTATGTATTAGGACTCATCTGCTTTGGAATGTCATTTAAGGAAATGCTTTTTTGTGCTCTTTGGAGAATTTTTGTCTTATTTTGCTTTTTACGTTAATAAATCTTCACTTAATAAAGATTGCCGTTTAGTTTGTCTTCACAAACAAGATGTTGGCAGTTATCCACTCTCTTGTAGGCATTTTTGAGTTAATTTGGACTGGTGGAGTTAGGGTAAGCCACATCCGTCTTCAAATTACATTATTTATACCTCATGCAAACTGATTCAGGGTTCACTTGGTACCGTCCCGAGGCCTGCAATTTCTAAAGGGTCCCAGTTCAGTTTATCTTGAACTGTTGTGTTTACATCAGCCTCAATGAACCGGACTACAGAGAAAATTGAGCTGGAGTTCAAAACAACTCTAGGTGTGAAAATACCTTAAGAGATAAAGGAGATGCACAAGTGAATGAAAACCATTCACTCACCTTTCCCTCAGCTCACACTTTTTCATGTTATTGTGTTATTAACTAAAGTCTTGATGTACATACAGTAAGATATCACAATCAAAACATTTTTTAGAGTTCCCTCTAAGTCAAATATAAATAATGAGAAACTACCCGACACCTGAAACATGACAAATGTAAATCCGCCCTGTGTTATGTTTAAGCCTTGGTACCTTCCCTGGCTTATGTCTATATTAGTTTTCATTGTCTTTTTTGTCGGAGTCATTTATTATGATTACTTCAGTTAATATTGTTATCTTCATTGATCCTTAGTCGGTATATTTCATGTATTTTTTTCATGTATCATCTATTTTTAATACTGCTTATGTTCCTTGTGCTTTTTTAACCCAAGAGGCAGGACCACATGGATAGCCCCAGTCCCATAAATGGAAGGCTGGGAACTCGAGTCCCTTGCGGTTCACTGAAGGCACTTTGTTGGAGTTAGATGGCATTGTCACCTGTCTCTTTCAAACCAGGGCTTTATGATAATCTACTCATTGTGGAGAATTTCAATTATATTTCATGACTTTGCTTATATATTTCTTTACAACTTTTGATGCCAAAGTTCATTTGGCCAAACTCAACCATGCTGACTAACCACTTGGGCTGCAGAGGAGTGAACCTTCTCTGGCCTGCTTTGTGGAAATATTTTGGAGGTCTCACGCCACTTTAACCATATTGTGTGCTGCACATTCAACACCTTGGTGAGCTCAGTTATCAAATAAGTAGTTTTTGTGCCAAAGTTGTTTACTGCAAGGTCCGATTAAACAAACATGCTGCATACCCGATCAGCGTGGCATCTAATTAAAAAGACATAATGAACTAAAAAGTGCACACAAAAGGAAATTTGAGAAAAAGTCATTGTAAATCATCAAGCAGGAGAAGAACATTTACACGGGAGTGAGGTTAAATGTAATGGACAGAGAAAACAGGGCTCAGCTGTGGATCTGTGTCATCCAAAAGCAAGAGTAACTTGTATGTACTGTCAAGCCACAGCAGATGCTCCAAAACGCAGTGGCATGTCTCGTTTTTAACCAGCCGAGACAGGCGCATGTCACTCCCCTGGCTTCCAGCAGCAGCACACATTAAATTCAAGTCACTGATGTTTGCCTAAACAGCAGCTAATTATTTGGAAGCCCTCATTAGGTCCTGTTCTCCTTTCCACCCACTAAGGCCTGCTAAAGAATGGTGTCTGCTGAGACCACCACTTGCCATCAAACTTCAATCCAGACTCTTCTCATGTGTACCTCTGCATTGGTGCAGTGAGCTGCCCACATTTATCTGAAAAGCTGATCCCCTTCTCGTTCTTAAGAAGGATTTGAGGAGACCTCTGCTTTGTGAGTACCTCCTTAAATGCAAATGGTTTGATGCCAGGGTCTTTTGTAGATAAGGTAAGTTAATCAGTGTTTTGTTTTTCGTTGGATTAATGGTTGCTTACCGATAAGGTCTAGAGCCGTTGTTACTTGTTTTCATCAATTTTTGTAACCCACTCTTTTAACACCGGTTTCAAAACAGACCACTAGACAATGCCTGCTCAATTGTGTTGACCTCATTTATAGCATCTGCTAAATGAATAAATGGAAATGTAATCTTCCAGAAGGTCAACAACTCACAACATAAAAACAAAGAAAAACTGGAGCATCTTATAAAAATAAAAGGTCAAAGTCCAGGAGTAGCCTGATCAAAAGCCGCACATCAATACAATTAGCGATATGTGAAAGCACACTATCACTCTTATTTTAAGGAATTGCTCAGTTTCTGCTTTTATTTAAAGGATTGGTCAAGTTTTTGTTAAAACATTAGAACAATCTAGTGTACTGTAGATAAGTTTGACATTCCTGTCCACTCAATTCCTTTGTGTTCTCTGTGTGAAGAACAACTTCACAAAATTTACCCTTAAATTTCAAATTGTGTTCCCGTGTTCTTGATGAACTCATTTTAAAAAGTCACCATCTTGATCCACTGCACTAATTCCCTTCATCATTTTAAGCACTTCAGTCAGGTCTCCTCTTAATCTTTTTTTTCTTAAACTGTAAAGGCTGAGCTCTTTTAATCTTTCCTCATAACTCATCCCCTGTAGTCCCCGGACTCAGCCTTGTCGCTCTTCTCTGGCCTCTAGAATCAACAATCCACCTAATCTGTATGTCTTTGGACTGTGGGAGGAAACTGGAGCACTGCGTGAACAAGATTAAATAAATTAAAGAAAACCATAAAACAGCAGATTCTAATTTATTCTGGGGAAAAAAAAAAAAAGGTTGTGAGAAACGTGGCAACACTGTCACGTCATCATTACGTAACCCGTTTTAAAGTTGTATAAATATCCAAATATGTATTGAGTTAAGTCGTAATCTCGCACCAACTAATAATATAATGTAATCGATTTTAAATATCCAAAATGAAATACCAAATGAGATCATGAAATACAAATCATTTGACAATCTTCCAGATTCTGATAAAGCCATTAACTGTTCAACAGAAGTTTTAAATTCACTTAGTCCACCAGGAATACCAGCACACAAATTGGAGCTTAAAATTGGTTATCAAATAATAGTTTTGAGAAACCTCGATGCTCCAAAATTATATAACAGAACTCTAACATAATTCTATTATAATCGGAATCAGAAACAGCGAGGACTTTTTCATTCCACGTAAACCTACAATCCCTTTCAAACTGAAACAACTGCAATTTCCAGTACGTCGTGCATATGCCATGTCCATAAATAAAGCACAAGGACAATCCTCGTCAAGTTACTGGAGTTTACCTCAAAGGACTGCGCTTTTCATGTGGCCAGCAATGTGTCGCCTGTTCCAGAGTAGGATCAGGAAAGAATTTATACGTTCTTGTTCCTAATGCCAAAATGAAAAACGTTGTGTATCATAAGACACTCTAAATGATTTGTAGCAACTATATACAATCCACAATTTGTTAGTGATGGCAGTTTGACTTTTGAACAATATTCAAATAATAAATTAACTGCAAAATAATAAATTGAAACTGCTTCATTTTTCCAACCTGAGTGACAGGTAGGCAACCCAGAGCCGCAGCACCAATCACCCCAAAGTCCAGGCCTCACAATGCCTCTTCTCTCTTTCTCTGGTCCGCCTCCACTCCTCTCCTCCGAGCTCCGCCCTCTTCCACCTGACTCCAGCCATCGAATGGAGGGAGGCGGCCCCTTTTATAATCACCCGGACATGCTCCAGGTGCCAGTGTGGCAGAAGTACCGGCCATGCACACGGAAGCACTCCAGGTGTCCCTGGTCTTCTCCCCCCCAGCACTTCCGGGTGTGGTGGAAGTGCTGAGGGCCAGGGCTCCTCAGGTATCGGGTCGCCCCCTGGTGGTGACCATGGGCCCCTATAGGGTTGAGCTTCCAAGCTCAGTTCCCGTGGTCCCCAAAGCCACCAGGGCGGTCGCCCCCCTCGATATCTGGAGGAGGCGTAATCCCTCCTCTGGTTCTTCTGGGCATTCCGGCTGGGTTCCACCCCCAGCCACCTGTGACTATAATATTATATATATATATATATATATATATACAGTAATCCCTCACCTATCACGGGGGTTATGTTCCAGAGCCCCCCGCGATAGGTGAAAATCCGCGAAGTAGCGACCTATATTTATTTTATTATTTATACATATTTCTAAGGCTTTATTAAACCCTTCCCACACTCTTATAAACCTTTCTCACTCTCTTGTTAACCTTTCCCACACTCTTATAAACACTTCCTATGCTCTTAAACATTTTCTACATTCTTAAACACCGCAGACCAACACTGCACACTGCCTGCACGCAGCGATCAGACGTCAATGTGTCTGCACTCGCTTTGTGAAGGGGGGCAGCTGAACTCACGCTGAGCAGAAATGGACTTTGTGCTGCTTCTGCCAAAATGCCTGCTTGTCGCTCTGCGCGTTTGGAAGGAGGAGGTGTGTGTGTGTGTGTGTGTGGGTGTGGGCTGAACGCACATTCGCTCAAACCCCCCTCCCCGGAGGCGCAGTTCACATTGTCAAGGGGGTGGGGAGCTGAATGAACGCTAAGGAGAAGTGGACTTTGTGCTGGCTTTGTGCTGCTTGTCGCTTGCCGTGTCAATAATTTAAAAGCCTGTACATCACCAATTTTCCTGTCTCACTGTCTTGTCTTGCGTGAAGTTAAAATGTTTTATAATAGTGAGATGTTACTCATATCCTTAGCCCTACATCCACATATCATATGTGTTAACAAAGTGTGTTTTATAAGTTTACATGTGTTTAAAGCATGTGGGATGGGTATTTTAAGGCTTAAACTATAAAAATGTTTATTTATATGGTCTTTCTATATCGCGGATTTTCTCCTGTTGCTGATGGGTCTGGAACATAACTTCCGCGATAGGCGGGCAATCACTTGTATTTAAAAACCTGTGAAGTCGTGAATCCGCGAAAAGTGAACCGCGAAGTAGTGAGGGATTACTGTATACACATATATACATACTACACAAAAAGCCTGTTTCAACAACGTAAGATGAAACGGGCATGAGCTTGTGTCAGTAGTGTACGAAGAACAAATGATAAGTAAGAAATAAATAAGAAAGTGATGTAAGTAATGATAATTAACTAAGAGGTTTGGGATATGTATGACTTTATCACGGCAAAAAATACTGTACATTTAAAAAATACATGCTATCTATGACAACGTTTTTTGTTTGTATACTGGAGGCCTGTCCGTATGCAACTAAAGTTGTAAAATCTCTCTGTAGACTACATTTTTTGTGAAGACACTCTCACTGTTTGGTAGTAATTTCCCTTGATGTGGCCCATCTTTAACTTGCATCTTCACATCATTCGCCCGCTGAAAGTACTTAATTATAATATGTTCTTGCGTATTATTTTGAGTGTGAGGGTTGGCTGTGATCGGGGCTAATATCCTACGCCTGGGCGGAAGGATTTGGGATTTCAGAAAAATTATCCCGAAATGCATAGGCTAAATCCGCCACCTGCCGCGATGTTGGGGTTGGATTTCGGTCTCGTAAGGTTTTTCGGGCAGCGGCGCAGAAGGTGACTGCGCATTTGGCCTCAGACTGACGTCAGTGAGTGCGCAGAAGGCGACTGCACATTCGGCTTCGGACAGACGTGAGTGAGTGAGGTGGCAGGCGAATTATGTATTAAGATATATACACATATATATATACACACACACACACAAACACACACACATAGAGGACAGGAAATTGTAGTCCAGCCCACCAGTTGTCCAAATATTCACAAGTGAATCCAGAGAATTGAGTGTGTCAGTCATCGTTCATATTGATGTTGAATTTAGTTCCCTGATGCCCTAACATCGCTGCTTTGTCAACTGTCCAGTGCGTTTCCTCATCGGCTGCCTTTCACTTCTAAATGATCCATGGGTCCATGGCTTACAATTTATAATGTCACACATCTGATGCTTGTAGAAATTGTATTGGCTGTCACACACCACTTACTGGTTGTACAGGTTCCTTTTTTGGACAAGTCTCTTAATTTTTCTCACCAAAAAAGTGATATTTCACTGCAAATACTGTGACCATGTATGTATTTTTCCGTGTTGTCTTGGGTAAATTGCTACAATCAGAGGGTTCCTAGGCCAGCACTGTGTGAAATTTGCCCCCTGCAATTGAAAGCACAGAACTGTTGTATTTTAATTGTCAGTGTGTTTTTGTGACATTTTTACTTTCATATAATAAAAACTGTATTACCTGTTCCTTTGGTCATCACCTACTGATACTACGAAGGACTGTTGTGAACTGTAATCTAGCAAGTAAAGTCAGATTAAAAAATTACCAAGAGTGTCATTCTGCATGCAGACTGGTTGACTTGTCTGGCCGATCTTTCCAAAATCACTGACTTCAACATTAACTTGTATGCAATAACTTGCCCAGGCATCCATATCTTCAAGTACCATATGAGTCATGCGGCTCTTCACAATCTTCATCTAAAGCAACACAAATACAAATGACATGAAGACAAACCGTGTATCTGAAACAATTAATCAAGAAGAAGAGCACACACTTATAAAATCAGACTGTAGGAACTTTAGCTCACTCCCAAAACATGGTCATGGGTAAAGCCTCTAAAACCAAAGACTCTTGGTCACAAGCTCTGTAAATAAGAAAAAGGATCAGTGGAATTGCAAGCCTGTCCCAGGCTCCCCCACTAACAGTAGTCTGACAAAATTATGGATATTGCACTCATGCACCAAAATAATACCTGAAGACCTCTGACCAAATTTCTTTATACTACGGATGTTGGCAACTGTGTGGACAGATTTGGTCTCGCAGACCTCAACTGAGGCTCATCTGAGTAGGTCTTGTGATACAGTGGGTTTGTGGCTTAGCAGCTGGTGGTCAGTTTAATAAATAAATAGCCAGCTCAATCTCCGTTGTTGTGCAACTCCTCATGGAGTTAGTGGAGTGATCAAAGACCCACCCAGGAGGATGTGGTCATACTCAATTGTTTCACTGGCTTCATGTGGTTTGCGTTAGAGTCGCTGTACCCATGCAGGCATATAAGGGGCACTTGGACAAGAGAGCTGGAGAAGCTGAAAGGAAACAGAAGATGAAGGCAGTAGATGGCTGTGGTCAGCCAACACACAGGAGTGGAGGCAATAATAATAATTCTTTGCATTTATATAGAGCTTTTCTCACTACTCAAAGCGCTTAGCAATTGCAGGTTAAGGGCCTTGCTCAAGGGCCCAACAGAGCAGAGTCCCTATTGGCATTTACGGGATTCGAACCGGCAACCTTTCCGATTGCCAGTGCAGATCCCTAGAGTCAGAGGCAAGCAGTCAGGGCCCTGTGGAGGAACGAGAGATCAACGTTCAAGGGGAGGATCAGTTTCCCACTTTATAGCTGAAGGGTGGTGTGGATCGAGAGAAGCATCCGTAGATATCCAGAAGGTGCCAGTTTTGGGCATGAGGAACACGGGAGAGGCAGCTTGGGATGTCACGGCAGATGCACCAATGGAGGCAGTCGTGGCTAAAGCCGTAGGCAGAAGGGGCCACAGTTGCTGATGTCTCCACCAACTGCAAGACCTGAGAAGGGAAACAATGAAGGAAGATGTGCTGGGCTGAAGGAGAGAGGGAGATAGAGAATGGAGGTGAATGAGGTGAGGGGCAGGACTGCAATGGGCAGGAGGATGGATGACGTGGCTGAGGAAAGAGAGACGTGAAGCACTGATGCCTCATGTCTGGGGGATTTTAAAAAGGAATCCCAACTTTGTTTTTAATAATAATATATATTTTATTTACAGTGCATCCGGAAAGTATTCACAGCGCTTCATCACTTTTTCCACATTTTGTTATGTTACAGCCTTATTCCAAAATGGATTAAATTCATTTTTTTCCTCAGAATTCTACACACAACACCTCATAATGACAACATGAAAAAAGTTTACTTGAGATTTTTGCAAATTTATTAAAAATAAAAACATTGAGAAAGCACATGTCCATAAGTATTCACAGCCTGTGCCATGAAGCTCAAAATTGAGCTCAGGTGCATCCTGTTTCCCCTGATCATCCTTGAGATGTTTCTGCAGCTTCATTGGAGTCCACCTGTGGTAAATTCAGTTGACTGGACATGATTTGGAAAGGCACACACCTGTCTATAGAAGGTCCCACAGTTGACAGTTCATGTCAGAGCACAAACCAAGCATGAAGTCAAAGGAATTGTCTGTAGACCTCCGAGACAGGATTGTCTCGAGGCACAAATCTGGGGAAGGTTACAGAAAAATTTCTGCTGCTTTGAAGGTCCCAATGAGCACAGTGGCCTCCATCATCCATAAGTGGAAGCAATTCGAAACCACCAGGACTCTTCCTAGAGCTGGCCGGCCATCTAAACTGAGCGATCAGGGGAGAAGGGCCTTAGTCACGGAGGTGACCAAGAACCCGATGGTCACTCTGTCAGAGCTCCAGAGGTCCTCTGTGGAGAGAGGAGAACCTTCCAGAAGTACAACCATCTCTGCAGCAATCCACCAATCAGGCCTGTATGGTAGAGTGGCCAGATGGAAGCCACTCCTTAGTAAAAGGCACATGGCAGCCCGCCTGGAGTTTGCCAAAAGGCACCTGAAGGATTCTCTGACCATGAGAAAGAAAATTCTCTGGTCTGATGAGACAAAGATTGAACTCTTTGGTGTGAATGCCAAGTGTCACATTTGGGGAAAACCTGGCACCGCTCATCACCAGGCCATTACCATCCCTACAGTGAAGCATGGTGTTGGCAGCATCATGCTGTGGGGATGTTTTTCAGCGGCAGGAACTGGGAGACTAGTCAGGATAAAGGGAAAGATGACTGCAGCAATGTACAGAGACATCCTGGATGAAAACCTGCTCCAGAGCGCTCTTGACCTCAGACTGGGGCGACGGTTCATCTTTCAGCAGGACAACGACCCTAAGCACACAGCCAAGATATCAAAGGAGAGGCTTCAGGACAACTCTGTGAATGTCCTTGAGTGGCCCAGCCAGAGCCCAGACTTGAATCCGATTGAACATCTCTGGAGAGATCTTAAAATGGCTGTGCACCGACACTTACCATCCAACCTGATGGAGCTTGAGAGGTGCTTCAAAGAGGAATGGGCCAAACTGGCCAAGGATAGGTGTGCCAAGCTTGTGGCATCATATTCAACAAGACTTGAGGCTGGAATTGCTGCCAAAGGGGCATCGACAAAGTATTGAGCAAAGGCTGTGAATACTTATGGACATGGGATTTCTCAGTTTTTTTATTTTTAATAAATTTGCAAAAATCTCAAGTAAACTTTTTTCACGTTGTCATTATGGGGTGTTGTGTGCAGAATTCTGAGGAAAAAAATTAATTGAATCCATTTTGGAATAAGGCTGTAACATAACAAAATGTGGAAAAAGTGATGAAGCGCTGGGAATACTTTCCGGATGCACTGTATATAGCACCTTTCTCATGCTCAAGGTGCTTACCTTCAGTTTTTAAACTATTTATTGCATTCCTTTTTATCCTTCTACGTGCACACCTGGATGTTAATATTTATTGGAGTCTTTCTTTCTTTCTCTTTCTTTCTTAAGAACAAAGAGCACTACACTATTTGCACTCTTTGTTTAACTTTGTTTTGAATTCTCTGAAATAAAAGCACCTGCACTTTACACCCATCCATTGCTGACGTTGTGTGTCCTCACTTGTTGAGGCCCATCCTTGGTTATCTTATTAATGGTGCGGGTTCAAGAGGCTCCCAATAGGGTTATATAGGGAGTGTGGAGCCAAACCACTTAGTCACAGGCCTGGCCAAGCATTTAAATGCTCATCATGACACTGTGTCTCTTCATTGTTTCAGAGTAAAAACGGGCGGGATGATCACAAATTCAAACCGTCATTCAAGTTTAAAGTCAAGGTTCTTGTTATGCATACAAAGTACAATAAATTTTTACTTTTATGTCTCCTCAGAACAGGGACAACAATACCAGCAAAGGAACACATACAAACAAGTACACACAAAATGAAACGTATACATATATACAGACACACACATGTATATGTTGCATGCTATAAATACTTTTTTGTAATGGCACTAAAACTGAATTGGTTTTGTATGAGTGTGTGTTAAGGCTGGGGTGAAAGAGTAGGCAAACCCAAAACAAACTTAGGGAGTTCCACCAACTCTATGATAACACACGTGCTTCATGAACTTTATCTTCAACTGCTTCCTGGTTCTCATCTTTGAACCAACAATAGTTTAATATTTTTCATGCTGTGCTACTGTCGACGTTGGACACTCATATATTGCACTGTTAAATCCACTTGCAAAGCAAACATCACTGATGCAAATTAAATGTAACTTACTTTTTCTTTTTCATTTTTCTTCCAATACATCACATTATACGAAATGTCACTGTAAATATCACTTAATTGCTTGTTCTGCAACTTTACCACTGGATTTGAAATGTATAGAATTATTTTTCCCAAAACGCTTTGGGCTGTAATGTTTGAAGGAGGTCCAATTATTGCTAAAAAAAAAAAAAAGACAAAGAAAAAAGAAATGCAAGTTAGTACAAATAATCAGTGGGCCCACAATACAGTACCCTCATAACAGATCTCATAAACAATACTACAAGTGCCAAACAATGGACATAAAATATATCAGCAAGCAACAGAAGGGCACAAACAAACACTTAGAAGCTTTTGACTTGGCTATATATATATATATAATGGGAATTGTTACATATGCATTATTTTCATTTTAACTTTAAAACTTCAATTAAAACAATATTTGGAATTACCTTTTCTTCAAAATCGCACTGAATTTTGATTCCGTTTGTATTTACATCGTGACAACGCAACGTAGAACTGCCCGTGAGTGAATATCGTTTCTCTCTCTCTAATAAATAAACCGACTTTTTCGAATGTTTGTCCCTGTGATTAGTTAATTGTCATAGCAAAAGCTATGCAGGCTCCTGTCAATCATGGAGAATCCACTGCATCCACCGAACAGGATCATCTCCAGACAGAAGAGCAGCTTCAGCGACAGACTGCTGTCACCGTCCTGCTCCACTAACAGAGTGAGGAGATCGTTCCTCCACCACACTATGAGACTCTTCAGTTCCACCCGGGGGGTAAACATTAACATTATTCAAAGTTATTGTCTGTTATACCTGCATTGTTATCACTCTTTAATTTAATATTGTTTTTTATCAGTATGCTGCTGCTGGAGTATGGGAATTTCCCCTTGGGATTAATAAAGTATCTACAGTATCTATCTATTCTCAAGGGAAACTGTAAACGTTTTAATACGAATGGCGTATCAAGATCTCCTTTTGTGTGTAATGTCATTTGCGGAGTATGTACTACATTGCCTTTCTTGTCGCCTGTTAAAATTTTACATGTTAGAATTGTTTGACCAATACAACTAATCTTGTTCCACTGCATAGTTCATCACACATACATAAACTACACAATAACATTACGATACATCCTTCTTTCAACAGTCATTGGGCCGGTAGAAGACCAGACGGTCTTAACGCTTGTAGTTATTCTATGGGATATTACAAATTGATGTTTTCATCTTCTGTACGATCACCACCAACTGCTTCAGCATAGTCTATTGATATGCATTTAATCAATCTGCCGTGTAACCAATCGATGATTTTTGCGTTAATTCGTTTGACTTCATCGTTTCTGGCTGCCATATTTAGATGAATAGGTGATTCTAAACTGGATCTTCACAAGTGTGTGTGTATGTGTTCATAAGTAAGCCCTTTAATGGATTGGTGTCTATCCAAGTTAAGTGCCGGAATACACCTGATGACGTGGTCTTGTTTGAAAATAGATACAAGTAGGGCGTGACTTAAAGAATCTCATGGCAAAAGTCTCCATCTTGCGGGACTTCCATCCAAAAAGTCTCTTCAAAAAGTCCTGTCTCATCCCAAGATATTTTTATTATAATAGATATACAGATGTCTGTATGCATTTTCTAGTGTATCTCACACTATTGAAGTAAAACATGAATGCTGTCAAAACAAAACAATGCAATTACCAATACACAGATATGACTTATTCCTTTGTCATTTTGTCACGTTACTGTTTCACTTTATTCACATGTCCAGTTGCATGTGTGATGTGTTTTTTAATTAGTGAGATGACTGGCACTGTGTGGAGTCAACAAGAGAGGCAGGTGTATGGTGGAGCCCCTCAGGTTCACTCATTTACATTTTTGTCTGTCCATCTTGTTCTGAACTTTGATTTCATGACATTCATGTCAGACTCACAGAGGTGTGGAGACCCAAACAAAGCAGACATTTTTAGAGCTGCTTGGTGAAGATTCTTCTAGTTATCTGGCTCTATTAAGCTCCAGAACTGCTGAGAATGCTGTTGAGACTTTAACTGCACATTACTTTGAAGGTTTACTAATATATAATATATAAAATCCAATGTCTGCATGTCTGTACATCTGTCTGCTTTTCATGACTACTTAACAGATTTAGATCGGGTTTTTTCTATAATTTGCTGGAACATACCGGTTGATTTTGCGACTTCTCTCTTTTCACTATGTATCATAGTTCACTTGCCGTACCAATTTATTTGCACAAATCTGAGATCCACAGGGCGGGGCAGGGCCTTCCTCACTCACTCACCAGCTTTGGGGTGTTCCTTAACTCTGCTTAACTAGCGAATGAGAGAACAATTGGATTCAACTTTGTTTGATATTTAAAATAAAGTATTACTTAAGCCTTGAGTCCGGATATTCTCTTAAGTGTATGCCACATTGAAAAGACAGATTGCAATTCAGATTGTGGATTGCGATTTTGTGTTAAAAGAATCGTGATATGATTTTTTGGAAAGATCGCCCTCCCCTAATTTGACTAATCAAGTTTTCAAATTTATGTAGGATTCATTAACCCTTTAGCGAGCTACTTGGAAAGGGGTTGCGAGCTACCGGTAGCTCAAGAGCGACGTGTTGGAGACCTCTACCGTAAAGCATTCCAGTGTGGTGTTTGCTGCAGAATGGTCACTAAATAAAAGTTAAAATGGTAGATATAATATATAATAAAGTATATAATTCACATCTTCTTTCAAATATTACACTTTTCCAGAAGTGTTGTAGGCTGTGAAAATTTTCATTTTGTGTAAGAAGCTGCTTCATACCTCCTGTCCTAACATGTACCAGGCAGACTTCATATTGCTGTCACAGAAGGAACCAAAGAAAACTGGTCATATGACAGGACAACGTCAGGATGCAGCGGTCTGCCACATGAGGGTTAATGGAAGTTTGGAGATGTGAAAAGAAAGTGAATCAAAACAAAGGACTGAATCAACCGGTTCAGCTCACAGCTCCAAGAGGATAACTCTTGGAAATCGAAATAGACTTAGAAGGCAGTCATCATCATCATCATCATCATCTCTAAACACACACTTTCTTCTAATTCTTCCATTTGCTGTGTCTTCTAACAATGCTAAAACAGACATGGTAGTTGGAATAGTTTGGCCATTCCGTGTACCATTATATTGTTACAGAATGAAGACTATCAAGTGAATCAAATTTGTAAACAACATTCAATTAATTTTGGTGTATTCGATAAAGCCCACGTCATGGATGTGAATATGAAAAAGAAGGGAAACAACACAGAAACAGTAGCACTGCTTTGACGCTGGGTGCCACCCGTTTGCAAAACTGAGCTGAAAAGTGTGTACGTAAGGTAGGGGGCGCTGCTGTGAAAATGTGTGTGGTTCTACACAAACTTTAGATTTTAAATATCACAGTGAGTGTCGAAACGGGCGTACGCAACATTTTTGTGCATACACACCATTTATACGTGAGGCCCCAGATCATCATGTATTCAAGTCAATCACGCTTTCACAAATAGAACAGTGTTATTTTACCTTTTCAACACAAATTAAAGTGACATGACAAACATCTGTTACTGTCAATGGGTTATTGCTTATGTGTCAAAAACGGGAAGAAAAAAAAAAATCAAGCAAATATTCGTTGTGAACATAATTGTGATGTCATTACTTGCAAGATCAGGATGTGTTATCACTGCTCACATATTTTTGGCGTACAAGCAGTAACTGTGGCTCAGGATTCTTTAGCACTTCAGAAGTCTGAACAGAACGCACAGCCTCAGGGTTTAAAGTCCACCGTCTCTCCGCTGGCTGCTGTCTGCTAATCTGAGGGCTAAGATTGTTTTGCAGGAAGGTTAACTTACTGTCTCTATCTGCAGTAAAATCCTCTGTATACACCCAAGGAGACTCTTCATCTTTGTAGTGAGATTTCACACGGAATATCAAGCTACCAAACGCACTTATAAAGGATGTGAAATCACATTTTGTGTCGTTGATCATTGTGCATACAGGTAGATACTCTTGATTGAAAGACCTGTTTAAAAGAAGCAAATAAAAACACAATTAGTCATGTACATCCTGAACAGTTTGTGGTTCCAGAAAGCTGAACTCATTTATTTCAATGTATGCCTCAACTGTCTCCCCTTCCTGGAGCTTGTGCAGCAGCTTTCCATAAATGAACTATTGTCTGATTTTTGACAATATTTGTGGTCCTCATCGTAGCTTGTTTTTCCCCATTTCTTTTCTCAGTCACACTGCAGTGGCACTTGGTGTCTCAGTCATAATGACCAAGCCATAGCTCATCTTTTAGGCAAAAACTGGATGGCACCACAAGTGACAGGTCTACCGTCACTGTGCAGTGATTTCTCCAACTAAGAGTCCAAAAACAAGACTGTGTTTGTTGTCAGTAATTCAAGCCAAGCACTTGTGAGAAAGTCCTTCAGATTATCTACCAACTCATACACTAAAGTACAGGTGACATTGGCTTAAATACCTGTTAGGCCAATGATGATGTAATGTGTACCTCCCAGGTCGGCACCTGTAATAAGTATACAAGTTTAACATGTCACTGTGCTCTGTGCAAATATTTTAAATCTACTTTTCCTTTCTACTCCCACCTACAGCTAACACAAAGCCAGAATATACAGTGCATCCAGAAAGTATTCACAGCGCTTCATCACTTTTTCCACATTTTGTTATGTTACAGCCTTATTCCAAAATGGATTAAATTCATTTTTTTCCTCAGAATTCTACACACAACACCCCATAATGACAACGTGAAAAAAGTTTACTTGAGGTTTTTGCAAATTTATTAAAAATAAAAAAACTGAGAAATCCCATGTCCATAAGTATTCACAGCCTTTGCTCAATACTTTGTCGATGCTCCTTTGGCAGCAATTCCAGCCTCAAGTCTTGTTGAATATGATGCCACAAGCTTGGCACACCTATCCTTGGCCAGTTTGGCCCATTCCTCTTTGCAGCACCTCTCAAGCTCCATCAGGTTGGATGGGAAGTGTCGGTGCACAGCCATTTTAAGATCTCTCCAGAGATGTTCAATCAGATTCAAGTCTGGGCTCTTGCTGGGCCACTCAAGGACATTCACAGAGTTGTCCTGAAGCCACTCCTTTGATATCTTGGCTGTGTGCTTAGGGTCGTTGTCCTGCTGAAAGATGAACCGTCGCTCCAGTCTGAGGTCAAGAGCGCTCTGGAGCAGGTTTTCATCCAGGATGTCTCTGTACATTGCTGCAGTCATCTTTCCCTTTACCCAGAGATGGTTGTCCTTCTGGAAGGTTCTCCTCTCTCTCTCCACAGAGGACCTCTGGAGCTCTGACAGAGTGACCATCGGGTTCTTGGTCACCTCCCTGACTAAGGCCCTTCTCCCCCGTTCGCTCAGTTTAGATGACCGGCCAGCTATAGGAAGAGTCCTGGTGGTTTTGAACTTCTTCCACTTACAGATGATGGAGGCCACTGTGTTCATTGGGACCTTCAAAGCGGCATAAATTTTTCTGTAACTTTCCCCAGATTTGTGCCTCAAGACAATCCTGTCTCGGAGGTCTACAGACAATTCCTTTGACTTCATGCTTGGTTTGTGCTCTGACATGAACTGTCAACTGTGGGACCTTCTATAGACAGGTGTGTGCCTTTCCAAATCATGTCCAGTCAACTGAATTTACCACAGGTGGACTCCAATGAAGCTGCAGGAACATCTCAAGGATGATCAGGGGAAACAGGATGGACCTGAGCTCAATTTCGAGCTTCATGGCAAAGGCTGTGAATACTTTTGTAAATGTGCTTTCTCAATTTTTTTTATTTTTAATAAATTTGGAAAAATCTCAAGTAAACTTTTTTCACGTTGTCATTATGGGGTGTTGTGTGTAGAATTCTGAGGAAAAAAATGAATTTAATCCATTTTGGAATAAGGCTGTGACATAACAAGATGTGGAAAAAGTGATGAAGCGCTGTGAATACTTTCCGGATACACTGTAAGATCTGCTAGGCAAGCATTAGAAGACAAGGCAGGGACAACTGCGAAATGGGCATTTCTGTGTCAAAGTCAGCATGAAATTCTATCCTCTGTGCCTTGTTTGGAATGGCATGATTCACCTAAGTTACTAGTGCAATAAGAGCTTCTTGTTAAACAATTGGGTTGGAACAAAAACCTGCAGCCACTGCGGCCCTCCAGGAATGACTTTGCCCACCCCTGATATATGTGGTAGGGCTGAGTGGGAGAGGGGCTGACTGCATTTCTGTCACATATAATGTCACACTCTGTCAAAGTGCCCCCACTGTGTGGCCTAAGCCAGTCTCCCTCCATTTACTCATTTGAGAACCACTCACTCACCTGGCCATCTCGGCTGTGTACGTCACTTGCCCAGCTAAGTCAGGGGGCTCCCATTCCAGAATAACCTCAAAGTTAACAGAATTCAGGAACACATTTTGTGGCACTGGCACAGTGTCAACTGCAGCTGTAAGGAGGAGGAAAAGCAATGAAAGTTAATCGAGTCGTTACTGTAATCATCCTATGGATGACGGGAGCCTCACTTGAGCTATTTCTGGAGCCAAAACGACTTCCAAAAATAATAAAGGAAGGGGAGCATAACAAAAAAAAGCAACACACCATTTTTATTAAAAAAACAAGAATGTCTCACTATGAGGTGGGGTTACCTTCTGCCCTAACTCATCTCTCCTTTCTCTCACCTTTTACACCTTTATGGCCTGTCCTGTGGCTGTTCTCCTTCCTGACACATAAAGTCTTGTCACCTACTGTTCTTCTGACTTCAAGCTCAATGAACACTTGCACAGAAAGAGCTTTTAAGCTTCAGTCAGGAGGCATTTTCATGGTCACAACTTTCTTCTTGGAGCTCTGGGGCTGTTGGTGTACAACTCCATAGGTGCCCTTCCAGCCCTGAGTCCCAGCACCAGTCTAAGGTGCCAAGAAATCCTCAGGACACCTGTCCTCTACTATGGGTACCAGGGAGCAACATATCATATAATTAACCGCCCAATATTCCACCAGGAAGAACTTGAACACTCGCTTATCTTACCCTCACTGCCCTTCTTCTGACTTATCACTCTGGCTATTTGTAGTACTGGATCACACTGCACAATTTTTGACAAGATGCTGATAATACCAGCATACTGGGTAGACCACTCCTGAAGGCCATTTACGACCTAGAATAAATGAGTGAGATCCATTGTGTCTTAATTGTAAATGTGTTTTTGTGATCATTTTACTTTTTAAAACAGTAAAAAAATCAACTAACCTGTTAGCCTGTTTGGTTATTAACTGCAAATACTAAATAGGAACCCTGGACAAGCTGTAATCTAGCAAGTAAAACCAATCAAAAGATTAAAAAAATTACCAGGAGTGTCATTTTGAAAGCAGACTGGTTCACTTGTCTGGCCAATCTTAGCCATAGCAGGGATTTCAATGTTAACTTGAATGCAATAAATAGCCCAGGCTTCCACATCTTCAAGAACCACATGCGTGGTGGGGCTCTCCACATTATTCATCTAAAGCAACACACACAAATGAGATATAACGTAAGATAAACACTTTATGTGAAAAGTTTAACCAAAAATAGAGACTGACTGATAATTACATGAAGATAAACAGCACAAGCATACAGAGCCAGACTTAAAGAAACTCTGGGGGTTTTCCAGTACACGGTCACAGCTAAAGCCGCCACCACCACCACCATCACTTACGTCTAGAGTACATTTTGATACAAAGAATGAAGCTCCAAGTGCTTTGCAAGATGTCAAAGTGAAAGTAACAAGAAAAGAAAAAACAAATAAGATTAGGCAAGAATAATACTGAATAAGTAATAAACCAAAAAGTAAATCAATACATTCAATCGTATAAAACACACATATAAATCAGTAGAATTAGTAGCACCCTTATATACAATATCCATCCATCCATCCATTTTCCAACCCGCTGAATCATATTGCAAATCTCTAAAAATGAGTCCACTGATGAGGTCAGACAGCCAGGATGACAGAAAAAACAAACAAATCCACCACAACAACGTCACAGAATTGATTCACATACTGTAATTATTATTATGTAGGCTTGAACACCTTTAATAATTCAATGACAAACCAAACTCTGCCAATAGGAAACAAATCCTTGAAGGTGAAAATCCTTGTCACTCCGGCTCATTAGTTAATAGTAGGCTGGCAAAAGTTAAAGGATGTTGCACTGCACTAGAAGTGGGCAGTAAATCCGCACTATGGTACAGAACTGTAAATTCACTTTTCACAGCATACCAGTATGATGCATTTGTATAAACTTTTCAGACTGAAACTTGATAAGTAACAAATGTAACACTGATGAATGTAATTAACACAGAAGCGTCTCTTATCCATCGAAATACCAGTTAACACCCTGCTACTCAGAAAGACTCAAGTACAGATGTTCACCATCCGGAACCAATAAAAGTTTATACAGTAGTCCCCCGCGAAGAAGCGGTTCAGAGTTCGTGGCCTCAGTTGTTTGCGGATTTTTCCTTAGAACCTAACTAATAATTGTTAGCGGACACCACAAAATCCTCTGCAATTTTTTTATGGCTTTTTTAGTGGCAATACTTTACTGTAGAGAGAGCACAAAGCAACTGTAGAGGAAAACACTGCTGGTGAAAGGAGCCAATCTGAAAGCGTTATTCATTTCTCCTTGCTGCTGATTGGCTGCTGCCCTGTGATGCATCTCCAGCAGATGTAGCCCAGCATTCCCACATCATAACAGTTTACCGTGTGTAGCTGGGGGCATGTAGCAAACCTTCTTGTGGTGCCCCCGTTAATCTGCTGTACCAGACAGAGACCAATTGCTACACTACACAGTCCACTGCACTCATCCAGGGGTGGTAAAAGGATAAACCCTCGGCCCCGAACATGTCCAAGTTTAGAGTTGTTACCTTCAATGCTGAAGGCATGTCTGCAAACAAAGCGCAACTCTTTAAATCACTTAAAGCTGACGATATATGCCTGCAGGAGACCCATAAGACCTCTGCAACTCCAAAAATACCAGGAATGGACCTTGTTATCTTCCATCCAAGCTCGGTTCACAGAAGTGCGATATACTGTATGTCCAGGACAAATCCACCATCCTGACAAGCAGAGATTTTTACAAACAAGGGGATTGAGATCCTGTCTGTGGAAATGGAACATCTGAACATCAGCTCGGTGTACAAGCCACCTCCAACCCCATTTAACTGGCCCCAGGAAGTCCAGCTTGAACCAAAAGCTCACCTCATAGTAGGTGACTTTAACAGTCACAATACCATCTGGGGATACAGTCAAACCAATAAAGATGGTGAAGCTGTGGAAGAATGGGCACTAGCTAATAACCTCACAATTCTCTACAATGCTAAAGACAAGCCATCCTTCCAAAGTGCTCGCTGGAAACGAGGGTACACTCCAAACCAAGTTTTTGCCTCATCAAGACACTACCCAAAATTCGAAAAGTCCACCACAAATCTCATCCCTAAATCCTAACACCGACCGATCCTAATTGACATCAAGCCCATAATAAGACCTAGAGAGACACAATCAAAACCAAGGTTTAACTTTTGGAAAGACAAATGGGAGAAATTTACAGCAGACCTGGAAGCTGACATCTTAAATATCAGACCCGTCCCACAGTGCTATGCAGAGTTCCAGCATACTGTATGGGAGTGCTCTAAAGGTAACATCCCAAGGGGCTGTAGGAAAGAGTACACCTTAGGGCTCGTTTATTTGATGCGTCTTCTGAGCAGGTCCTCAGAAATTAACGTGACGCATGCGCGAGTTGCGGTACCAGCAAAAAGTTGGGGGGCGCACTCTGAGAGTCTCTGTTTACTGTCTATATGTGACAGAAAGCTGCTTTGCAGATCCTACGAGATCGGTGTGCGCGCTTCGATATTTGATAAATGGTTCGATGTGGTGAAGCAAAATGTCGACACACAGATGTATTCGTGGTGCTTTTATAGTCGAGCGTCGCATATTCCCAATCGTAATGACACGATACGTTTTAAAAGTCTCACATACCGTCTTCTATGCTATCTTTTTTTCTAGGGCTTCCTCTAGTCCTGACAGCAGCGAATCGCCAGCAATAGATCGCCACACTGAGCACATTAAATGTATGATATTCCAACTCTCTGCACATTTAGAATCCTTAGATTTATACTTGATATCACTTTCATGATGAAAAGCATTAAAGTATGTATATTACATTTTACAGATAAATCGGTAATTTCGTTTAAATAATGAATACTGTTAATAATTACACACTTGGGGGTGACACGGTGGCAGAGCGTTAGCGCTGCTGTCTTGCAGGGAGTCACGTCGCTGATATTCCCTGCCCGGAGTTTCCATGTTTTCCTGCTGGGTTTCCTCAGTGTGCTCCATTTTCCTTCCAAAGATATGCAGATTTGGGGATTTGGTGCCACTAAAATGATGCCAGTGTATGTGTGTGTTTGTATTCACCTTGCGATGAGCCGAGGCCTCGTCCAGGGATTGTTTCTCACTTGTGCCCAATGCTTGCTGGAATGGACACATCCCTGGATTTAATCAATAAACATCCTTTTCAGAGATATTGCGGTAAGGTGTCATCGGAATTTAATGGGTGTTCCAGGCAATTCACAACACAGCGAAGCCGAACATGTTCTCACCGTGTTAATATCTCGCACTGCCACCTGGCGGATTCCTCCAGATGTACACAAAGTACGAGCACAGGTATAAACACTACAACACTTGCGTAGCAGGAGTGTCTGGTGCAGCATGCGTCGCGTGAAGTATAAACCTGGCCTTAGGCTTCAGCGAAGGCTCTTTACAGAGATTACATTCAAGCATATAATGAGGACCCCTTTGCTGAGAATACAATAGAGCTCAGGGAAACCCTAATGACCTTGTTAAGTGGGGAAAAGAAAGATCATTGGAAGGAAGCCATAATGACTAGTAATGACTCATATGACTAGTAATAGCAAAATGGCTTGGGCTACAATTAGGAAACTAAATTCTGAAAAGAAATCTCCCAAACGTACGGCAGCTGTAACACCTAATGAGATGGCACACCAGTTGTTACTCAACGGGAAACCACCAAGTAAGGGAAAAGGTTCTCTCAAGAAAATTAAAAAAAGACATGGGTCAAGTCATGAACACCAGTGACAACCACTTTGATCCACAGAAGAACTGAATAACGCTTTAAAACAACTGAAGCCTGGTAAAGCTGCTGGATTAGATGGGATTACAACAGAGATCATACAGCACTTTGGTGATAAAACTAAACAGTGGCTTCTCTAATAATAATAATAATAATAATAATTCATTACATTTATATAATGCTTTTCTCAGTACTCAAAGCGCTATCCACACAGGGAGGAAACAGGAAGCAAACCCACAATCTTCCACAGTCTCCTTACTGCAAAGCAGCAGCACTACCACTGCGCCACCTCTCTCATTGTTTAACATCGGTGCCACATCATATCGCACCCCGAAGATCTGGAGAAGAGCAAAAGTTGTGGCCCTACTGAAACCTGAAAAAAACCCAGAAGATCCAAAAAGTTACCGCCCAATTTCAGTTATGCATCTTATATAAGGTATATGAAAGGATGATACTGGCATGCATATCCCAACCATCGAGGATCAAATGTCACCAGACCAAGTGGGCTTTCACCCCGGTCGATCCTGTTGTGGCCAAGTCTTGAACCTAACTCAATACATTGAAGATGGGTTTGAGCAGAAACTAATTACAGGGGCAGTGTTTGTAGACCTTTCAGCTGCCTATGATACAGTGAACCATGGAGCACTTCTTCTGAAATTTGCTAGAACCATACAAAACAGTCCATTGGTTCATATAATCAAGTCACTACTGGTCAACAGAAGGTTCTACATAGAAATGGAAGGTAAAAAGAGTCGCTGGAGGAATCACAAAAACGGACTTCCTCAAGGTTCAGTGCTGGCTCCTGTTCTGTTCAATATCCATACCAACGACCAGCCTGTGCTCACCAACATTAGGAGGTTCATTTACGCAGATGATCTCTGCTTAGCCTCCCAATCTGTTTCCTTCCAAGATTTCCAAAAGAGACTTACCAATGCCCTCAACAACCTCTCAGAGTATTACACTAAATGGTTCCTTAATGCCAACCCAGGAAAGACACAGGTCTGTACCTTCCATCTTAACAATAGACAAGCAAACACAACTCTAGAGATCAGGTGGAATAACGAAGTACTGAAGAACACCAAACATCCTGTTTACTTAGGCGTCTCCCTGGACAGGACACTCTCTTTTAAAGAACATATTTTTAAACTCTGTGGCATGCGGCTGGGGGTTGTACCCAGCCGGGGCGCCCAGGAGGACTGGAGGGGCGACCACCCTGGTTGCTTTGGGGGCCATGGGTACAGAGCTTTGAAGCTCAACCCTGTAGGGGCCCGTGGTCACCGCCAGAGGGCACCCGGATGCCTTGGCAGCCCTGGACCTCAGCACTTCCGCCACACCACGAAGTGCTGGGGGGAAGAGGAGCAGGGACACCCGGAGTGGTTTCGGGGATACAGCCGGCACTTCTGCCACACTGGGGCGTGTCGGTGGAAGATTGCTGCAGCACACCTGGAGCACATCCGGGGGATAATAAAAGGGGCCGCCTCCCTTCATTGAGGGATGGAGTCGGGTGAGGAGAAGGACTGAGCTTGGTGGTAGAGGAGTGGAGTTGGCCTGAAGAGAAGAAAGGCAGAGAGTATGAGAGGCCTGGACTTTGGGGAAGTCTTGGGGATTTGTTGTGTGTGCACTTATTGACATTTGTAAATAGAACTGAAAATAAATGTGTGGTGGTGAATTTACCATGTCTACCTGTCTGTGTCCGGGGCCCGTTCCACAACTCAAAAAGAAAATATCCAGCAGGCATAATCTCTTTAGAAAACTAGCAAACACATCCTGGAGAGCAGACCCTAAGACCCTGTGATCAACGGCCATAGCACTCTGTTATTCAACAGCAGAGTATTGTGCACCAGTGTGGGCTAGGTCAACCCATGCCAACAGGGTTGACCCTGAGCTAAATAGTGCATGCTGAATCATCACCGGCACATTGTGAACAATGTGCCTTCCTGCTTTATACAGGCTGGATGGGATGGCACCTCCCCATATACAACGAGAAAGTAGTTCAAGAGTAGAAAGGTTCAAGCGACTGATGGACTCCAGACATCCACTTCACCATCACCAGGAGGTAAATCGCCGACTACACAGCGGAACCCCTTAATCCAAAGCAGTCCACAAAACATAGGCCGACTGTAGCCTTCCCAATGAAGCTCTTCCTACACCTCAAGAGCAACTACCCAATGGAACATCCCTCGTTAGGAAAGAGTGGGTCACGCTTAACTGAGCTAGGTCAAAGGTGGGCAAAACAAGAGACAACCTATTTAGATGGGGTCTCACAACAAGCACTGAATGTCCCTGTGGTGAGCCCACCCAAACAATGAACCACATTCTCCATGAATGTTCCCGAGGCCCTATATGTACCGATGAAGATCTTAAGGATGCTAATGATGCTGCTCTTACCTGGATATGGCAGTGGAGTAATAAGATAGGATGATAAGATATGATGACCATGTGTAGCTCTCATGAGTGTTTCGCCGAGTGTTCTCGTGTTTTTCGTTTTGTTCTTCTTAAAGCCCTAAGATGTCAGCCCAAAAGCCCTGTACCTTCTAAGGCTTCTGGCAATGAACCGAAGCACCAGAAGATACAACTCCTCCTGAAGTGTCTGAAGAAGAGGCGCCACCTGAGGAGCTGTAAATCCTCTGCTTCGCTGTGCAGTCATTATCTTCATTACATACCTTCATCGTACTGCACAGTTAATTCACTATCATCTTCAATCAATATCATTCATTATTGGTGAGTGCCCATACATTTTACTGTATTTTTATTAAATTATTACATATTTACCCTACTTATACCAAAGAAAACGACAGCGCATACCAAAGAAAACGTGCTTGCACGAATTACAGTACATATAGGGGTAACATCGGTATTTGACACTCTAGCGCTGCGGGAGACATGGCAGTACAGTACTGTACAGTATACGGGTTTACATTTACATTCTTTTTTAGGGTAATGTATTTAATTTAATTTCAAACTCAGCTTAAGTGTTTTGGAGGCATATTTAGAATTTAAACTATAAAAATAAGCATTTACAGGCAGTTTTATGACCACATCCAAAATTTGTGGTTTTTCACAATTCACGCAAATTGTGCTCTAGAAACGTAACCCCCACAAATTTTGGGGGTCGTGGGGCCTTCCTCACTCACACACCAGCCTGTGTTCGAGTCGGTCTAACCTCTGTGTTTTGGAGTTTACCTTGTCTCCACTTAGCTAGTGATGTTGATTTATTTATTGATTTTTAAAGTTTGTCCTGTTTCACTACTACGCGGGTGGACAGCTAGCACTGTACATTTCAGTCAAAACACTCTTTAGCGCTCTCCATCTTGAACTATGTAACAGGATTTTCTGTCCTTCCTCCCTGCTTAAGGCCATGTCAGTCAGATTAAGAGATTTGTTCCAGAAATTTCACTCACAGACTTCATTTTCATAATCTTAGCGAGTCGTGGCAGTTGCTGTGTGCTCTCGTGACAACAGTCATGTAGTATGAAATACCCAGAGACACAGACTGACCTGTCTGTGACTCACAACAACAACGTTGATTTTGTCTTAAGTCGTAAAGTCACTATCTGTGTATGTAAGACCTAACAACCAATTAAAGCTCACATAAAAGCACAATGCTTGTAATGCCATGACCTGGAAAATTAAAGAGAGGCCCATGAGGAATAACGAACGGTGGTGTTTAAGACCTGGAAAAATCAAACACTGGCTTGTCTGTCTAATGTCTCATGTTTTACATAACACAACAGAATGGACAAAGAAAAAAATGTTGATGGCAAAAAGTGAAACAATTGAAAGAGAAGAGGCTGAAATTGAAAGTCAACTTGGAAGAGCAAGGCCTCAAGGTAAACGCAGTCAAGACCAAGGTTAAGGGGCAGGAGGCATGGTAGAGGGGGGTGCACTGCTGTGCAGCGAGTGGGGTAGGGGTATTTGGCGAAAACCAAAGCACATGTTGGCGGAAGTGGGTGCATCAAAGATAAAGAGGTTTGAAGGGGAGTCTGCAGGAGGTACGTGCTACCTTTGTTTGTAAGGACTGTGTATGAGTGAAGTGAGAAGAATGCTGATGTAGTCACTGGAGACATCAGCAATGAATTAGTTTATGGGAATGTAGAGAACTTCTACTACTTGGGAGAAATGTTGAGGGCAGATGAAGGTGCAGGTACAGCAGTGACAGCCTTGGTAAGAGGGACATGGAAGAAATTCCAGAAGCTGGCCACCATTCTCACTTTTACAGAGGTGTCTTTCTGGCAATGTAGGTTAAAGTTTATGAAAACTGTATGAGAAGCAGGCATGGAGACATGGCTGATAAGAACAGAGAAGAGAATGATCATACAGAATCATGGAGTTTCAAGGAGTGAAATGACGACAGAAAAGACTTGGCAGTGTGGAATCTCTTTAAGAGATATCACGATTTGGGCATGTGGAGCAAAAGGAAGAGAAGGAGTAGATGAATTCTGGAGAGAATGAAGCCAAGAGGTAAGCCAAGGACGACGTAGTTGGAGGCAGCGTCAGATGATGTGAAAAGACTGACTCTCATCCCAACGGATAACCCAGGACCTTGGAGAGCAGAGTAAAAAGATTTGAGGGGCAGCCACCTAGAAAATGCCCATTTAACCAGTGATAACTGGCACAGGAGGAGATTATCTCAAGTCTAATAAATCTGATTTAAGACTAACAATGCGTCCATGATGGGTCTGTACGTGTTCATAGACACTGTGCATTACATTGTTCCCACTTTGTAGTCAGTGACCTTCAGTGGCCGATACTGGTGACCGTCCTGACAGTATGACAAAGAAATTGCAATTAATAATATCTGCATTTGATCAGCAGTTTCCCAAGAATGAACTTCATGGTATCAAGTCACCTTTGTTCCCCATGCAGATGTTCTTAATATGCCATCTTTCATGACATTCACCATTACAAAGCGATTAAAACAGTAAAATGTCTCCTCAATGCCTATTTGCTTTAGACAAATGTTATGATAAGGCTGATCTCACTCCCTAAACATGCTGGTGAACCTGTTTTTATCAATTTAGTAAAGCCGATGCACGCAACTTACCTTTCCCATGTCATCTTTCTTCCAATATGTCACATTATATAAAATGCCATTGTAAATATCACTTAATGTCACGTCATTCAGTTTCAACACTGGATCTGAAATGTTTACATTAATCTTTCCCAAAATACTTTGGCCTGAAATATTGGATGGAGGCCCAATTTTTGCTAAAGAAAGAAAAACAAAGAGAAAAGAAAGACGGGTAAGTACAAATCATCAGTGCCAAGGTCTGCCAACACTGTTCACAAGTGTCCCTGGCTTATGTTCATTTTACAGGCCATCTTAACTAACTAAGACAAAGACCATCTTAACAACCAAACCAAAAAGGAAAATCACGAGCAGGCAATTAACAGAAACAGTTTTAATGTGAAGAGATGCAACTTTT
This sequence comes from Erpetoichthys calabaricus, assembly GCF_900747795.2. NCBI lineage: Eukaryota > Metazoa > Chordata > Cladistia > Polypteriformes > Polypteridae > Erpetoichthys > Erpetoichthys calabaricus. The sequence goes on along the minus strand of NC_041397.2, from coordinate 563,472 downwards.
TTTAACTAATGTACTGTTTTGTAATTTATGAAACCTTTGTAACAGATTTTATAAGGAATATTACACTGGAAATAAATATTATCTAGACTTTTGACTTGACTTCAAAAACGAAAAAAAAACACAAAATGTAATAAAATTGGAGTGTCCTCCGGGGGGTTCCACAGATGAAAGTATGATGAGACTCCCAAGATTCTTAAGGCAGGACTAAGCAAAGGCCGTCACAGTGCTCACTGCGCTCATCTAATTTAGACATAGGGCAGGGAAGAATCGACTCTCAGATGCATCACGATCCTCTCGTGAATGAACCCACATCCATGACTTACAAACGGGCTTGAAAACTGAATCGGAAAATAAGCACGGTCCAAAATATTTCAGCCAAAAAAAAAAACAATGGTATTGTATATCGTCACACCAACATTTGAAAACATGGACGATACCATCGCCCCTGAAGAGATGATTGTGAATTACAAAGCTTAATTATCTGCTCTACCCACATACATTTATTGGTGCGCAGCCATTTTAGCTTGAGATGCAGAAGTTCTGTTGTCTCACAGATTGATGAGACTCAGCACAAGTAGTGCTAATGTAATTACAATCATTCTAATGTGGTGATTCATTCCGAAGTACATTATAAATTTCTATAAATCACAATGTCATATTGGGACAGAAGTCTAAAATAAAATTTGCCTCATCATAAAATAGATTTGAATAAATGTCTGCCAACAGAGCGACAGACACTTGGAATAAGCTACCAAGTAGTGTGGTAGACAGTAAGACGTTGGGGACTTTCAAAACTCGACTTGATGTTTTTTTGGAAGAAAATTAGTGGATAGGACTGGTGAGCTTTGTTGGGCTGAATGGTCTGTTCTCATCTAGAGTGTTCTAATGTTCTAACAGGAAACTAGAAATTCCTACTTAAATTTACCAACTCAATGATGGCTTCCCCAGTCATTCTTTATTTGCCTTCTTCTAAACAAATCATATATATATATATATATATAAAAATACTTTTTAAAAACCTTGCTTATATTAATTAAAAAGTGTACTAAAAAGTAAAGAATAAATCTCTCATACATCACTCGTAAAATAAAAGGTGGGTGCTTTTGCTAAGAAGTGTTTTTTGAATGTTGATTAAATGTTTTTATTTTATGAGTGATGTATGAGAGACTTTTTTTTTTTTTTTTTTTTTTACTTTTAGTACACTTTTTAACTTAATATAAGCGTGGTTTTTAAAAAGTATTTTTTATATATATTTTATTTTCAACTTTTTAGTCTTGGGTTTGTTTTAGTTCTATTCGTTACTAGCGCTATCTATTGGTGAAATCTTGAACTATTCTTCATATGAAAATTTCATTTCTTAATTAACCAATTAGTGAAACTGATTATTGATTCATGTATTGTCATCGGAAGTGAGTAAGTGTGCAAAATTTCAGGTCATTTGGACAATAGGAAGTGGGTTAAATATCGATTACAAGATTTGTACCAGACAACTAACAGATGAAGTTACAATAAAGCATGGTAATAATACTAATAAAAAGTGACTTGCTTGGCTATAGCACATATTTTGCCTTTCTTATAATGCATGAAAATAACAATGAAAAAGTGAAACACTGAGTATAGTTTATTATTACAAGCTTGCGTCTAGGATGTGCATGTAGGCGGACAATGGCACTGCTTTGATCTACGGTGTAATAAATTTGAAATAAGCCGATTATCTTGAGTATGCAGTACAATCACAGTCCAGTTTGTCCACAAGCAGTGCTAGAACTGGAACCAAATTGCTGGCAGTACTCCGTTTAGTGTCATGTTCTTTTTCCCAGTTCATTACTGATTTTATATGATACAGTGTGATTTTTTTTGGGGGGGGGGGGGGGGGTCTCCTTGTATATTAGTAGAGTATATGATATGGAATGGAGAAGGGGTCCACTTGAAGTTTCGAGCGCTGCTGGTAACGGCCCACTTCAAGCACTGCCCACAAAACTAAACAAGCACCAAGCACTACACTGCCACCCTCCTTGTCCAGTGCTAGAATCGCACTGCATAGGCTATGTACAAATATAACATCATAATTATTGGCTCCAGCTGCCCTGTGACCCTGTATATGGTAAGCAGGTTAGGAAAACAGATGATGAATGAAAGAAACTGTAACATGGCTGTCAAGCTGCATAAGCCTGAGGATCAGTCACCCACTTTATGGACCGACATTCTGTCACACAAATGAAGAGCCTCAGGAGACACTTTAAAATGGACAAACCTGCCAAACATCGCAAAAGAATTACAATTTGTGCAACCACACAGAGTGATCATTTTAAGGATTGTGAGCCACCTAAAAGGGCAATGTAAACAGTGAAAAACCTTGGGAGTCTGCAAGCACAGCAGCAGCGTGGTGCTACAAAAATACCAGTGCTCTTCCCATTCAAACTGTGTGTGTGACGCACTGATCAGGCTGCCCACCCTCAACTAAACTCACCCCATTAGCCAAACTAGCCAAGCACAGGAATCTCACATGTCTCCTGTGGCGGATAGAAGTGCCAGACAGCTTCCTTCTGATGGCGCCTGGAGGAAATTTCTGCAAATGTTTGGAGCCAATCAACAATGTTCATTTACTTCAGTGATGTATCCAGCCAATCAGTAGACTTTGGGGAAGTTTTTTTTCAACTTTACTTTTGGGACACAAAATTCAAGGTTAGCTCAAACAAATAAATACTAAGTAGGCACTGTATACATGTACAATAATTGGGCAACACTTTAGTTTAGGTACTGTAAAAATGCACCTTTCACTCATTTACTATAATGTAACAAGGCCTTAACACACACCTGCATGGGTCTTCATCACATTTACAAATCATCCGTACAGTAATCCCTCACTATATCGCGCTTCGACTTTCGCGGCTTCACTCTATCGCGGATTTTATATGTAAGCATAGTTAAATATATATTGCGGATTTTTTGCTGGTTCGCGGATTTCTGCGGACAATGGGTCTTTTAATTTCTGGTACATGCTTCCTCAGTTGATTTGCCCAGTTGATTTCATACAAGGGACACTACTGGCAGATGGCTGAGAAGCTACCCAGCTTACTTTTCTCTCTCTCTCTTGCTCTGACATTCTCTGCTCCTGACGGAGGGGGTGTGAGCAAGAGGGCTGTTCGCACACCTAGACGATACGGGCGCTCGTCTAAAAATGCTGAAAGATTACCTTCACATTGCTACCTTCTGTGCAGCTGCTTCCTGAAGCGACATGCTGCACGGTGCTTCGCATACTTAAAAGCTCAAAGGGCATGTATTGATTTTTGATTGTTTGTTTATCTCTGTCTCTCTCTGCTCCTGATGGAGGGGGTGTGAGCTGCCGCCTTCAACAGCTTTGTGCCGCAGTGCTTCGCATACTTAAAGCCAAACAGCCCTATTGATTTGTTTGCTTTCCTCTGTCTCTCTGACAGTCTGTGCTCCTGACGCGCACTCCTTTGAAGAGGAAGATATGTTTGCATTCTTTTAATTGTGAGACGGAACTGTCATCTCTGTCTTGTCATGGAGCACAGTTTAAACTTTTGAAAAAGAGACAACTGTTTGTTTGCAGTGTTTGAATAACGTTCCTGTCTCTCTACAACCTCCTGTGTTTCTGCGCAAATCTGTGACCCAAGCATGACAATATAAAAATAACCATATAAACATATGGTTTCTACTTCGCGGATTTTCACCTTTCGCGGGGGGTTCTGGAACGTAACCCCTGCAATCGAGGAGGGATTACTGTAAAGTGTTTATTCTTATCTGCAATGTGACACACTCATAAAACTTCACTTTGGAGTGGTCTGAGGTGGCTGAACCGTGACATACTTCTCTTGATATTCCATATTTAGTGTAAGACCTGTGAACCCTTCATATCAACAAGTCATTTTTACCGTCATGCTGATACGCCACACTGCACAGAGATGAACAACTGATCTACTGAGGCTTTGTAAGTGTTATGAAGACCAAATGAAGCCTCAGCCGAGGTCTTGTTATATAAGAGTAAAAGAGGAATTGAGGCATTTTTGCAGTACCTAAAAAGTGTTACCAATAATTGCAGGCATACATACAAATATAACCCGTTTCACATAACACAGCTGGCATCGGTACCAACCAATGGCATCAGGCCCAGCATATGAGCCTCTCTTTCTCATGAGGACAAAAAACACAACAACAAAAAAGAGCGAATTCACTTGTGCTCAGGAAATCAAATCACATACAGAGATGGCAATTAACGAACAGCAGTGCCCTGTGCTGAGCAGATAAATGCCAAGGATGATCAAAGCCCCTTAAATCTACAGTAAAATTCTATTTTGACAAAAGGGAAATTTATTTCTGATGGGACTACAAATTAAGAGTTTTAAGTGGGACATTAGAATTAAAATACAATTGACTGGTAACCTTTTATCACCTTTAAATTCCTCAAGGTGAGCTGAAGATCTATTCACTGGTGTTTTACAATATGAAGACAAGCTCAACAACTGAACGTGTTACAAGAGGACTGTAATGATGCAGTCACTCACACTGAAGACGAGCTTACTGGGCTACAAGTGCAACTCCACAAGCTTAGGTTGTCACTTTCAAAAGGTCTAACATTTGACCCCTAAGGCCGACCACTTGTTGCAGTGCAGTAAAATGTATGAAAAGTCAGTTTTCATGTGTGACTATATTGTTAAAAGGTGGAGTGGCCTAGCAAGATACGACAAAATATAAAAATGACTTGCATTTGTGACCTCTTTGGAATTTTATGGATTTTTTGCATTTTATTACCAGCTTTGATTTGCTCTTTTCTCTTTTACTCTTCTGACTTTGAATACAACAGCATTAATTTCTGTCACTTGCAGAACTTCTCAAGATGATTCTGCACTTATGGGGGTTTATCGATAAGGGGAGAAGACAGAGGAGAAGAGTTGGCAGAGAGCTTTGAGAATTGCCTGCATCTCAGCATTAACAAATCAAGGAACTGCTTATGGACTTTCACCACGCCAAAGAGCCTATATGTCCAGTCACCATTCAAGGAGTGGATATAAAGGTGGTGCGCTCCTATAAGTACATGGGGGGGGTCCACATTAATGGCAGGCTGGACTGCTTTCATAACACAGAGGAGGTACAAAAAAGAATAGAGTGGGCCCTTTATCCTTACAAGACTGTGTTCTTTTAATGTGGTAAGGGACATCCAGTATGGTGTGCTGGGCTGGCAACATCACTTCAAGAGGGGCCTACCAAACCAACAAGCGAATTATAAAGAGCAGGCTTAGTTATGGGACACACTCTGGATTCCCTAGAGGTCGTTGAAAAGGAAAGAATTAAAATCATTTTAAAAAGTTCTTGAAAAGATGGTTGTTCCCAGCTTCAATCCCATCTTTCAAACAATAACCTTTTTGAAAAGTTTCAATCTGGTTTTCGTCCTAAACACAGCACAGAAATTGTCCTGGTCAAAATCACAAATGATCTTCACCGGGCAGCTGACATGGGACTTTTATCAATTCTTGTGCTTCTTGACCTCAGCTCTGCATTTGACACCATATCTCATCAGATACTTTTTGAAATGACTCGCTAGTTTTGAAGTCTGTGGTTTTCTTCCTACCTGATCGATAGAAGGCAATTTGTTCAAGTAAAGGGCTTTAAATCTGAGAATGCAGTTGTTACTCAGGGTTCTATTTTGGGCCGCTTCTTTTTCTCATTTACATCTTTCCAATAGGTAATATCCATCAGCACCAGGATATTAAATTTCATCGTTACGCTGATGACGCACAGTTTTATGTATCCACTAAATACACTGTTAACAATACAGTAATCCCTCCTCCATCACGGGGGTTGCGTTCCAGAGCCACCCGCGAAATAAGAAAATCCGCGAAGTAGAAACCATATGTTTATATGGTTATTTTTATATTGTCATGCTTGGGTCACAGATTTGCGCAGAAACACAGGAGGTTGTAGAGAGACAGGAACGTTATTCAAACACTGCAAACAAACATTTGTCTCTTTTTCAAAAGTTTAAACTGTGCTCCATGACAAGACAGAGATGACAGTTCTGTCTCACAATTAAAAGAATGCAAACATATCTTCCTCTTCAAAGGAGTGCGTGTCAGGAGCACAGAATGTCACATAGATAGAGAAAACAATCTCTAGCAAACAAATCAATAGGGCTGTTTGGCTTTTAAGTATGCGAAGCACCGCGGCACAAAGCTGTTGAAGGCGGCAGCTCACACCCCCTCCGTCAGGAGCAGAGAGAGAGAGAGAGAGTTTGTTTTTCAGTCAAAAATCAATACGTGCCCTTCGAGCTTTTAAGTATGCGAAGCACCGTGCAGCATGTCATTTCAGGAAGCAGCTGCACAAAAGATAGCAACGTGAAGATAATCTTTCAGCATTTTTAGACGAGCGTCCGTATCGTCTAGGTGTGCGAACAGCCCCCCTGCTCAATCCCCCTACGTCAGGATCAGAGAAACTCAGCGCAAGAGAGAGAGAAAGTAAGTTGGGTAGCTTCTCAGCCATCTGCCAATAGCGTCCCTTGTATGAAATCAACTGGGCAAACCAACTGAGGAAGCATGTACCAGAAATTAAAAGACCCATTGTCCGCAGAAATCCGCGAACCAGCAAAAAATCCGTGATATATATTTAAATATGCTTACATATAAAATCCGCGATGGAGTGAAGCCGCGAAAGGCGAAGCGCGATATAGCGAGGGATCACTGTATTCTGTTTTCCCTCCAATTACTCTTATTACATGTCTCCAAGACAAAGTCATGGATGACTCACAATTTTCTCCAATTAAATAGCTATAAAACAGAGGTGTTCCTCATTGGTTCTAAATCTACACTCACTAAGGTTAACCATTCTTCCATTTTATTTAACACAAACATCTCTTCCCAGGTTAAGAGCCTGGGCATCATTCTAGACTGTACCCTCTCTTTTTCTTCCCAATATTCTTAGAAATCGCCTTAGTCAGTGGGTGGGCCCCTCTGGCAGGGTCTTAAATTGGTTTGAATCCTACCTGGCAGGTAGAAAATTGTTAGTTGTGGTAATTATACTTCAGAGACCCTGATATTCTATATGGTGTTCCACAAGGCTCTATCCTGGGTCCGCTGCTCTTTTCGATTTACATGCTTCTGTTAGGTCAGATTATTTTAGGGCATAACGTGAGCTACCACAGCTATGCTGATGACACACAGCTGTATTTATCAATAGCACCTGATGACCCCGACTCTGTTGTTTCACTAACACAATGTCTTACTTGTGTTTCTGAATGGATGAATAGTAATTTTCTCAAAATAAAGAGAAAACTGAAATTTTAGTGATTGGCAATAATGGAGGATTTAATGAGGATATCAGAAATAAACTTGATGCATTAGGATTAAAAGTCAAGAAAGAGGTAAAGAATTTAGGGGTAATTGTTGACTGTAACCTGAATTTTAAATCACATATTAATCAGACCACTAGGACAGCATTTTTTCACTTAAGAAATATAGCAAAAGTTAGACATCTTATAACATTGAAAGATGCTGAGAAATTAATTCACGCTTTTGTTTTCAGTCAACTAGATTACAGTAACGCACTCCTCTCAGGAATACCAAAAAAGACAAATCGTTTGCAACTAGTGCAGAATGCGGCTGCTAGAATCCTAACTAGGAAAAGAAAATCCGAGCACATCTGTCCAGTTTTGATGTCACTACACTGGTTATCTGTGTCATTCAGGATTGATTTTAAATTCTGCTTATGGTTTACAAAGCCTTAAATAATCTCGCCCCATCCTATATATCGGAATGTCTGACACCCTATACTCCAAATCGTAACCTCAGATCCTCAAATGAGTGTCTGCTTAGAATTCCAAGAGCAAAACTTAAAAGAAGTGGTGAGGCGGGCGACCTTCTGCTGTTATGTACCTAAAATCTGGAATAGCCTGCCAATAGGAGTTCACCAGGCTAATATGGTGGAGCAATTTAAAAAACTGCTGAAAACACATTACTTTAACATGGCTTTCTCATAACCTCACTTTAGTTTAATCCTGATGCTCTGTATATTCAATTAATTATAATTATTATTCATAATGGCTCCAAAATCCATACTAACCCCTACTCTCTCTTCTGTTCTTTTTCCGGTTTTCTGTGGTGGCAACCTGCCTCACAATCACCTAATCAAAGCACCGTGATGTCTCTGCATTGATGGATTAAAGACCAAAAGTCCATGTGACCGTCATCATCAAGCCCTTCCATGGAAACCCTGAAAACAATGAGGACTCATTGATTTCATTGATGTTAGGTAGAATGCCTAGAGGGGGCAGGCTGGGTGGTCTAGGACCCCCTGCAGATTTTATTTTTTATCCAGCCGTCTGGAGTTTTGTTTTTTCTGTCCTCCCTGGCCATTGAACCTTACTTTTATTCTATGTTAATTAGTGTTCTCTTATTTTAATTCTTATTTTTTCCTCTTTCTTCATCATGTAAAGCACTTTGAGCTACATTATTTGTATGAAAATGTGCTATATACATAAATCTTGATGTTCCCATATAAGTAATGTTTCTCGGACTGCCTTCTTCTATCTCTGAAACATTTCTAGACTTCAGTACTGTGTTACATAACGACTGGACAAAGTATCGGTTGATGCCCGAGTCACCTTAGATTACTGTAATGCTATTCTATCTGGCATCCCACAAAACTTATCCATCGCTTACAGCTTCTTCAAAATTCTGCTGCCAGGATAATAACCTGCTGTTCTAAATCTACTGAACATATCACACCGATTCTCTCTCAACTTCACTGGCTCCCTGTTTACTACCACATACAATACACAAAACTGCGGTTAACATTTAAAGCTCTCCAGACTCTCGCTGATCTCCTACAGACTTACACTCCCCTCACGCTCAATTAGATGCTCATCTGCAACTTTACTTTCTGCACCACACATCAAACTCTGTTACTCTGTTCTATGGGAGCTCGAGTGTTCTCTCCTAGTGCTCCTTAACTCTGGAATTCTCTTTCCTCTCATATATGTCAGCTTGATTCAATAACACATTTTAAAACTCCAATTATGAATTTAACATGGTTACTGCATGTTACCTTTATATGTTTGCTACTACCTTTGTACCTTATTGCTACTTGATTTTATCGTCCTCTTTGTTTTTATATTTTACTACTGTTGTTTAATTTCATTGTAAGGTGAGTGTTAAGAAAGGCGCCTATTAAATAAAATGTATCATTATCTTCATATGTATAATATGCTACCATGGCTGTCCGTTTGTCTGTCCAGGATTTTAAATCACCTGTAGCTCGTTTGACCTATTGACCTTAAATTTGGTACACGTATACTACATGATGTCTACTGTCCACTTTCGGGGTGATGATTGACCTCCAAGGTTATTCCTCTTTTTATTTTACTTTACTGTAGAATCAACTCTTGGAAGCAACAGTGTGGCACATGCGTATGGGCGCTATTCTCATTCCTCCCACCTTCGCCATCACTTCCCCTACCTCTTCACATCTTAAATCATTCTTGAGGCAGATTGAAGACTTAAGTGCCAGCTTAAGTGAAAAATTAAAGAAAACATACTAAATAATTGCAACACAAACAAGGACTTAATCAGTTTTAACGCGAAAAGATGCCGTCAAAAGAAGAGAAGAAGTGGGCCGCTAGGGTGGAGACAAGAAGAGCTGCTCAGAAAGCAGCAAACACATCAATCTCTGAGCAAACGAATGATAAACGTACAGAGAAAGAAAACTATAAGTCAAGTGTATTCACTGTACGTTATCGTTATACAGTAGCAGTGTGCCGTTATACTGGTTATTAACAAAACTGGAGTGTCATTATAAACAACACTGCACTCATTATCTTCTGTGACACACCAACCCTGGGGACGTTCAGCCAACAAATCATTCAGCAGAAGTGTGTCAAGAAACATGATGGGGGCTCCTTTATACCAACAGCAATACACCTGTATAGCACCTCACTGGGATTGGGACAGCCAAGTCACAAGTTTTCTTGCTTTTTAGTCATTCTGGTATGTGTATATTTATTTATTAGTTTAAAAAGATTCTGTAAAAATCTAAATTTTGCCCTGGGGACAAATAAAGTAAATGTAAAGTTCTAATTACTGTATCTTATCTAATCTAAATTGTGGTCCAATCTTTGTCACATCAACGCACCAACACAATCTGCTTAAGCTAACAACAAACTGATGTACAGGGAGGAAGCAGTTTGTAGATGTGGTTTAGTTTCCAAGAAAACACACTTTCATAAAAACACTAGTCATGGAGAGATGCAGTATCAGCTGTGAGTTAGCGCTCATAACCACAAGATATAAAAAAGTAATTTGCTTTTACCCAGCCGAGGTGCTTCTGTCTTTTAGACTCATCCTAAAGCTAGCCGATCTCCCAGCTCTCCAGGAGAGAAGTTCTGAAGACGACAAGTGATTCATCAGAGTTGAATTTTATGGCAGATTACTCAGCCTTGCTTTTATGACTTTGTTACTGAAAAAGACCCCAAAATCTGTTCTTACAAGCCAAGTATTAAGTGCATTGTGAAAGAATCACTTCTAAGTTTAACTCGGAACCCAGAACGTGACAACACAAATGATTAGACTTTGGCTTGTCAATACTGAGCACACGGCTTAATCTGCAGACATGCGACTTCTTCAAAAGTTAAATGGAGTCAGGTGTTCAATCAATGGGATGAGAATGGAGTTGTGGTCTGGAAGAGCCTGCCCAACCAAAAAGACACACAAAGTCTGTTCACCGGAAGTCTCCTCTTCAAGGAAGATGTATTCACATTAACCATGCAATGATTAAAATAAATATCAAATGAGGAAATAGAAGGAGATCAACTGTAGAGATGGTGACTAAAGCTTTTCTAAAGGCCTGGGTATTAATCCACTGGAAAACAAATGGGGAGGAAATTCAGTACAGCTGCTCCTCTCCCTGGAAGTGAGTGTCCTAAAATCATGCTAAGAGGTAAACGATGCTAGAGGAGCCTCATGAACTTGTCCGAGTCTTTGCTCGTGTGTCCACGATAAAAAAACACACAATGACAACACAGGGGAAGCCACTGCTGTCCAAAGCTAAAATTGCTGCACACTTCTGAGGTTTGCAAACGTTCACCTGTACATTTAACAATACTTCTGGAACAATGTTCTGTGGACAGACAAGTTTCCTTTAAAAGAAACGTGAATTATTATGTTTGGAGAAAAAAAAAAAAAAAAAAAAGACACTGTACAAACACATCAAGACTTCATTCCAGGCGTGAAGCACAGCGGAGGAAACAACATGTTCTAGGGTCACTTAGCGGACAGAGGGCCTGGACAGCTTGATATTACAAAGATAACAATTAAATGAAAGTTATATCAAGAGATGACAGGAGAATATGAGATGATGCGACAAGGACGTGAGGGGAAACATAACAGTTAATCAGCCACCACAGCAACTTAAACAGAAGACAGCAAGTACTGTGGAATGGCCAAGTCAGAGTTCAGATCAGCAGGATGTCAATTTCACTTTCATTAATCACACTGTTTTAGTGACATGATCAATACCTATTATTGTCAATGGGTTATTGCCTCTGTGCAAAAAAGGGAAAAAAAAATCAACCAATCAAAGTTGTGATATATGTCTTGGATATCTCTAATTACAAGATCAGGATATGTTAGCACTGCTCAGGAAATTCTTCACAATCGGAGTACAGGCAGGTTACTCAAAAGTGACTGTGGCCCAGGACCGTACAGCACTTCTGAAATACAAATAAATCCTTCAGGGTTGGGGTTTAAGGTCAAGTGAAAAGGGCCACTAGGCCACTGCCTGCTAATTTGAGAGCCAGTGTTGTGCAGCAGGTATGTTAACTTACTGTCTCGATCAGGAGCAAAACCCTTCAAATACACCCAGGGCGACTCCTCTCCTTTGTAGTGAGATCTCACACGGAAGTCAAACACACCGAACGACGTTATAAAGGCTGTGAAATCACATCTGGTCTCGTTGATCATTGTGCACATGGGTAGATATTCTAATAAAGACCTGTTTAAAGGAAAGAAATGCAACACAATTAGTCATGTGCTTCAGGAACAGTTTGCAGTTCTAAGAAAGTTCAATGTACTCATCTCAATTTACTGTTGGGTTACGTTACCTCCATAGAGTTGCTGCTGAAGCTAAAAATACACCATTGTGTGCGCTTTTTGTTTTTAAAACCGTGTTTGTGCTCATCATCTCAGCAAGTGTTGCTGTGTCACAATGACCAAGTCACACTGTGGTTAGCTTTGGAACAGGCCATCAGAATGGATAGCACCAGTGGTGATGGAGAAAAGTAAAATTAAAAAGAGGGTAGATATATTTTTAAAACAAAAAATGTGAAAAATAGAAATAGGAAGTGAAAACTCGGTAAAGTAAATGTGATTAGAAATGGGATTTTAAAAAAAATCTCGCAAAACTCTATTAATCCCTTTGTGGGGGTTTGGGTGGATATTATACTGTTAACAAGTCTTATATGCTCCCGACACAGCAACGGCCAACTGTGACCCAAAAGTGGCAGAGAACCTCTGGTTTAGGCATATGTGTAGTGTGTGACTAGCTGGTGGTGGCTCTCCATGGCTGCCCTGCGCTTAGGACTGGCAGGAGAGGCATCGTTCTTACCCTTATAACCCAGCATTAGAAGAAGCTGGTAAGAACAAGTACAGTATGTATGTAGGTTACTCCAGACTGAAATGCAAAAAAGTAGCAACAACAAGAAAGTAAAACCCACTGAACTCCTGTGGGGTAACTGCAACAGAAGATGGGCGAAGGGCAACACAAAAACTTCAAACTATTGTACAAAATGTCAGGTCTCTTTGTGTCTATCAGTAAACAGAAATTGTTTCAAGGAGTGGCATGAAAAATCTTTTTGAAATTAAAGGTTTGGATGAGTATATAATAGTTACACATAGTGTGTGTGTGCGTGTGTGTGCGCGTATATATTTTTTTCTACATAATAAAAATATAATTACTACTGTAGTACTTGTTCTGACAGATTGTTTTTGGTTTGGAAACCAAAGAAGGGCCTACATGTGGAGAAGACAGTATATAAGGCTTGGACTGCTGCCAAACACATCGAAGCCGACGGCCGAATGAGTGATATCGTCATTCGTCCCGAAAATCCTTTCAGCGCAGCGACGGAAAATGGCAGACTGTATATATCAAGTTCCCACCTTGGTATTGTTATGGTATGGCTTCCTCCATCTGTAATGCAGTGTAAATCATCAATAAAGAAAGCGAAGTTATTTTCTCTTATGTGATTTTTACCGCCGTATCACTATAGGAGTGATATCGCCTTTTAATATCATATCTCTAGATTTTTCAGTTACTTAAAATGCCGCAATTATAAAAGAACTTATTCCAATTAGGGATCTATATCGCCCCCTAAAGGAAACAGGTTGGTGTTTTCCAAAAGTCGCACAACAGTGAAATTTGACTCTAAAGTTGCAAGAACCAGATATGCAGCATGCTGCTGAAGATCTTTAACACTCCAGAGTTTAGTTTAAGACTCAATGTTGCTTGTTCAATGCCCACCTTTGACATCCTGAGAGACCCTGAATGCATCACCTGGCCTGCCATACTTCCGTTGTACTGTTCTTTATGCCATGGATAAGAGTATCTGCCAAAAACATAACTAATAGCTGCATCTGGCATCTGAAAGATGCCCATCCGTATGCTGATTAGGATCGATAGACAGAAATTTGGCCCCAGGGGGAATTTTTAAATGTACAGTATAATTCATTTGCCTAACCATTTTTGTGACACGGTCAGAAATGTGTGATTATCAAGGAAGGAACACAAACATTTTTAGGAAGGGTTGTTGCACTCACTAATCATGGCACCAGAGAGTGGACGTGTGCTGCATGTTGAGCAGTGCAAGTGTGAATATGACTAATTAATTCAGTTATTTATATATATGGGCCTATATTACAGAGTGCCTTTATAGAATGCCTTTCATGTCTGTCTAACTATATATTCATCTGCCATTTACATCTATCACATCAGTTTACCTACGGTAGTTCTACTCTACTTATTGATCACGGCCCTGGAGAGTGGTAAAGCTGACTAGCACATGCAACAATTTCGCTGTACGCGTGACACTAAGGACCCTGTAAACTACACAATCATTTGACTAATGAGATGTGTTTGAATACACGTTGACGACTCTTCATTACAAATACAGTCTTTTTTGCAAATTCTTCCATGCATGTCTCCCGCAGAAAAGAAACACCACACCAGAAGAAATCCCCTTGAAGAAATGGTCAGTATGAGCAACTCTTTGGTAGCGTTGTGTGTATATGTAGGGTCACTGGCAGTGTGACACAGAGACACAGTGACCTCAAAACGTTGGGTGGTCTAATATGGGTCACTAAAGCCTTCAATCTCTGGTTAGAACATTTAGTGAAGACAGCAGAGAACATTATTGGGGTGCCTCTCCCTTCACTACAGGACATATTTAACCTACGCAGCATTGTGCAGGACCCCTTACACCCCTCGCATGGACTTTTCACACTTCTGCCATCCAAGAGAAGATACTACAGCATCAGAGTCAGATCTGCCAGGCTGCAGGAGAGTTTTTACCCCCAAGCTGTTAGACTCCTTAATACCAGGCTGCCCCCTGGGACCTTCCACACGGCCTCAACCACCTACCTCTAAAAACAGAACTTTTATACATGCCAGCCACTGACCTGTGAAGACGAGTGTGCAGGGAGAGAAGAACTGAACATCTCCTACTGACCTTTAAGTATTTTGACATTCTTGATATCCTTCTGCTGTGAAACATTCTGACCTGTCATTGTTTACATGTCTTAAACAACTATTATCATACACTGATCACTTCTGTATTATCTATATCTATTATTTATTTATTATTACATATCTATTGACTCTATTTATGTATCTAGATTGCATAATACCATACATTGCATCAATGTTCATATTGCTTACTTCACGTCATTATTGATGCTACTTCTTTGTCTTGCCTTTGCACAATGTCTTGTTTGTGTTTTAATTTTAATTTAAAATTTTAATTTTTTATTTGCACTTCATGTTGTTACTCTGTGGACCCTGAGCTTCGCAATTTCGTCTATCTGTATACTTGTATATGGTTGACATGACAATAAAGTTCGCTTTGATTTTAACTCCGTTATATGTCAGTGCCATGAAGAATCTGTCCTTCATTTCCAAGTCGTTTCTGCTTTAAGGCTTTGTCCATCCTACAGAGTTTTGTGACTAAGTAAGATTACAAGCGACTTGACTGATGTTATTTCCTAAACACTGTGAGCCTGGTTAATCCCAAATATCCCAAGCTCAGCAACAGTCACATCCCATCCTCAACCCAAACAGCCACCAGCCAGCCAATAAGCATACAGCAATGCTATGTCACTGCGTTATTTCACAAAGCAGACAAAGGCACCTGCCAAAGTGAATTTTGACACAAAGTTCTTGTCAAGGCCAATGAGGAAGCTCTGTTCTTCCTCATAAAATGATTCTTGTATATCCCAACATGTATACAACTTAAATGACCTCACAGGAAATCACACCGCAGGCCTTTCTGAATGCCACTTCTGAGAAACAGATGACAGAGGTGGGGGGGCTTTGTGGTTTCCTCTCTACATTCAAAACAGACAGAAGAAAAAAAAGCAGAACTGCAGCTTTGCAAAGTGCAAACCAAAATGACGAACGACAGCATTGTGCACCACGGTTGTTGTCAGACCTACTTTGCTGACTGCAGTTGGCAGATGAGAATTTGGTTCCCTTTTGTGGTTATTTTTCCCTCGTTTTTGCTGGATAAACCCTGCACGGACATTTGGGAGTCCCAAGTGAGCACAAATATGGTGTTCTGCAGATTGCTGGTAGGCAAGATTTTTTTTTTATCTGCCCAGGGAGCATAACTGAACATCAGGTAGACCAATTGTGTTTAATTAATAAATGAAATTTAGTGCGACACTAGGGAGTGGTACTGTCAGAAGTTCACTATACTGTGTGCACATGACGACAGCTAAAACTACTACCGGATAGAGGGATGGCAGAGAGGAAAGGAGGGCACACTGAAGTGGACTGAGAGGATTTCTTTCTTTCATTTGGGAGTGAGACCACTACCTGGAAGGGATGCCAAAGAGTTGTCCGAGTGCTGCTGTGGACCCAGGCCATAATGGGGTGCCAAAGAGCCATTCGGGAGTTAGTCCGGACCACTCCTGGATGGAATACCAAGGAGCAATTCAGGTTTGGAGAAGGTCACACCCAGGACAGGGCACTGAAGGCTGATAGATTTGGGGGTCTTCAAGCCAGTGTTCAGCCCTACAGGGTTGTCGGAAACAGCAGGAGGCCACAGCTGTATTCCAGCCGCAGTTACGGGAGCCTGGTCCTAGAAGACAACTGTTCTATACCTCTGGGCTGGTTTTCAGCAACCAAAAGGACTTCCTGCCTAAATGTTTGAGCTGTGGAATCACTCATGCATGATCAAAGAGAGGACTTGAAAACTCCGCTCAAGGGGACACTCCTGCCAGGAATTAAATGTGGTCTAATTGTTTTGAGACTGCAATGTTACCTGCAGTGCCTCCATGCTGCTTCAACATCCAAATTATTTAATACAACTTCATGAAGTTGCTAGTAACTGAAATGTCCTTAGTCCAGTTAAAAATCACAAAACAGCAGAGTACCTTCATTAAAACATATGAAATATGTGGTGGGGCTGACCCCATGATTCTGTCACATATAAAGTCACACTCTATCCAAAGGCCCTGTCACATAGGGACAAATGGATCCACTGGAATGAAAAGTCATCTTCATATCTGTGGCCCAAGTCTATCCTGATTTGCTCATTTTACCACTGCTTACCTGGTCCCCATGGCCCCCTTGGTCCCCTCGGCCGTGTAGGTCACTGGCCCGTCTAAGTTGGGGGACTCCCATTCCAGAACAGCTCCAAAGTTAAAAGAATTCATTGTCACATTTTGTGGTTCAGGCACAGTGGCAAGGAGAGCTGCAAAGAAAAGGGAAAAACAATGAAAAAGAATGAGGGGCGGCATTCGCTTCCCGGGTCCTCACTGCATGGAGTTTGCATGTTCTCCCCGTGTCTGCGTGGGTTTCCTCCAGGTGCTCCGGTTTCCTCCCACGGTCCAAAGACATGCAGGTTAGGTGCATTGGCAATCCTAAATTGTCCCTAGTGTATGCATGTGTGTGTGTGCCCTGCGGTGGGCTGGCGCCCTGCCCGGGGTTTTTTCCCACCTGGCTGGGACTGGCTCCAGCAGAGCCCCGTGACCCTGTGTTAGGATATAGTGGGTTGGAAAATGACTGACTGACTGAAAAAGAATGAAGTTTGTATAGTAAACACCATGTGGATGGTAGACTGCGGTCAAGAGAAGCCCCTGGACACAAAATGAATGCCAAAGAAACTGAATTGTTAGAAAAGAGTATTTGCCCCTATCCACCCTTCCCTGTTTAGTTTTTGGGCAGTTAGAAGACAAAGCAACAAAAGAAGCTAAATGAGACAAAACCCTGCCTGTTTGACAGGGTGGTCTACCTACACAGGTCTACCTATACAGCCCCAATCTGTCAGGTGAGGAGCCGGGTGCCCTAACGTATCTCAAATAGCACAAGAAACCCACCTTTATAACTTGCCTTCCGAATGCTCTCCCACCTGCCAGATTAGCTCTTGCCAAAATCTAAGGACTCCAAGCACAGTAAAGAATGTATTGGAAGGAGACTTTAAGCTTTAGCCAGTAAGAATTTCTGGGAAAAAAAGTCTCCAATCACTTTCAGGGTCAGATATGCCTCATACCCACCCCGACCACCCACTGCATCAACAACTCCTGCCACTTCAGCTAGTATGGCCAGAAATGAGCCCACCCCTAACAATCACAACTGGCTGTCCAAAGCTGAAGAGCAACTGATTAAGCTGCAAGCAGGAAAACCCAGGCGGCCAGTTGGATTCCGTACTCGAGTTCTTTAGTTTGTGCTGACCAACTTTGGGGTGTCCAATCTTACTTGTACAGTCTGTCACTAAGGTTCCAGAAAGCACCACTACTATAGAAAATGTTGTGTACTGATTCAGTTCCAAAGAAAACTGTCTCCTCTTCATCTAATGCAATCAGACCGGTGGTCTTTACATCTCACAGTATGAAGACCTTTGAGAAGCTGGTTCTGGTCTAGACGAGTCCACTTGTGAAAGACCACTTGGACCCACTGCAGTTTGCTAATCAGACCGAGCATGTATAGGAAAATGCAATTATGTCTGCTCTACAAGAGTTATTCCCATCTGCACAGAGCTGGCAGCACTGCAAAGATGATGTTTTTTGATACATCCAGTGCCTTTAATACAATCCAGCCATCTCCATTACAGGGTAAGCCCGGAGATATGGAAGTGGTTGAACCTTTGGTATCTTGGATAATGGACTACCTGTCAAGTGGACTGCAGATTGCAAGGCTCAAGGACTGTGTGAGGAACACTGGCAACACCACAAGCAGCAGGCCTATCTCCTTTGCTCTTCACTCTGCACACCTCAGAGTATAAATGTAACACCAGATAATGTCACTTGCTGAAGTTCTTATACTCCTACACTAAAGGGGGTGAGACAGAGTAGAAAGGGATTGGCTGAAACTTAACATTAAGCAAAACTAAGTAACTGGTAACTGATTTTTCCTGCACCAAATGGCCTCTACACCTGGTCACTACTCAGAGAGTGGATGTGGAGGTGACTCTCGGCTACAAGTACTTGGGGTTCCACATCAAGGACCGATTGGACTGGTCTCAATACAGAGGGAGCACAGAAGAAAGAATGTCCTTAGGAGACTGTAAGTAGCGACATCCACCACATCTCCTACTATTCTGTGATGACCAATGTGGTGTGCTTGTGGTATAGCAGGTCCACAGCTCCCGTTCTAAGGCCAGTTTTAAAATAAATAATCACCGCGTTTGCAGCTTGGTGAGGGGGCGTGGTGGTTGTGTGGCTGAAGTGGTTCTCGGGGCGATTCGCGATGTGGGCATTTCTCACCCTAAGTGCACAGGTGAGAAACTGTCCGCATCCATGATTGTTCCTGGGGCTGCTGATTTGCTACAGACGTCATGCCCTCTTGATAAATAGAAGCGCGAGTCAGCTAAGGAGGAGGAAAAGAAAGACTGAATGAAACAGAGGTTGCAAGAGAAGGCAGGAAGCAGGAGGAGAAAGTTGGTGCCGGAGAGCGAGTGAGCGCAGGCTCGTGTGCAGCTGTACAGGTAGCCTGGGTGTTGGGCCGACACCCAGGAGTAGTCGTAGTGGTCGCTCCCGCTGAGTTTATAGTGAAGTGCGGGAGTGACTCTCTGCGTAAGGCCGTGGAAGGCAGCGGGAGTCAGGACTTGGGGTGTGTATTTCCCAGCGTGGGCGCCCTGGTTGCTGTGGAACCCAAGTCACTGTATGGAGGAGCCTACCGGAGCCAGGGGTCGGTAAGGCGATCCGAACAGTAGGACGGTGCAGAGAAGGTCAGCTGCATGTACAGTGACTCCCCTGTTGAGAAGCCCAGGTGGGAGAAGCAGGGGGGCCGCCAGTAGTAGAAGGAGGATGCACCGGATTTTTAAAAGGACAACTTCCAGTATTGTTTTAACCTCGTTGTTTTTAGAAGACTTTTTTTCTATATTTTTAACCTCCACGATTTCACTTTTGTTTTTATGGATTATTTATTTAATGAAGACTTTTTGAATCACTGCACTTTATTCAATTTGAACATTGTTTTTGATTGTTGTTTTAATAAAAGCACTTTGCACTTTTGCACCATCCCCTTTGCTATGTTGTGCCTCACTGCTTAGCTCATCGGTGACATTACCGACGGGGGAGAATGGAGTCGAACCCGTATCGTCACAGTGCTGGGCCAGGACCTTCCCTTCAAGAGAGTCCCACTGAATTTGCAAGCTAATTAAAAAGAGCAGAACTTACTTATGGGATGCCCTCTGGACCCACCAGAGGTAGTAGCAGTGGAGAGAATGAACACAAAACCATCTGCCAGTGTGAACAATACTGCACATCCTCTCTGTGGCGCACTAGCGCTAAGGACTTTCATCCAAAAAATTACTCAACAGTAGAGTGTGAAGAAAAGCTGCCACGGCTCCTTTATACCAATAGCATTATGCCCTCAAACACCTCACTTTAACTGTGGCTGCTCTTTTTATCTTTAGCCAAGTCACACATTTTCTTTCCTTTTAGTAATTCTTGTGTGCATTTGTTTGCTATGATCATTTATATACTTACTTATTTAAAGAGTTTCTTTAAAAAGCCAAATCTCTGCCTTGGGACAAATAAAGTTCTACCAATGAATACCTACCTGGCCCTTGTCCTCCTACCTCATGTATGCTCCTTGTATAAATTGTATCGGCTATCAAACACCAAATTAACAGTAAATACCTACTTATTTGGTACTTCAAGTCCCTGGATATTTTCTGTAACTTGAAATGTACATTTTAATGTAAATACTGCAAGCCTGCATGCTGTGGTGTCTTGTGTAAGGTGCTACAAGCACTGTGGCATGCCATTTTTGCTCTCTGTAATCATAGGCTAAGATCTGTTCTTTTTTTAATTATTAATCTGTTTAGATTGAAAAATAGTAAATAGAATTACCCCATCTCAGTGGTCACCATAATAAAAAAAAAAAAAGCACAGCCAGGGTTCTCAAGTTTAGCCCCTTGAGCATCCTGTGGCTGTAGGGTTTTATGTCTTCACAATTAGTTGGGCATTTTTACCTTTAATTGACATCACTGTTAAATTAGATTTCTTTTTATTTCTTGTATCATTGTGTAGCAGGTGCCACATGTGCTATTGTCCTGTTGTTAGTTTGCATCTCCTTAGGGTGCTCATCAAAAAATGAGTTATTGAGAGTTTGTCAAAATTGGGGAAATACACCTTTAAGGGGAGGACACAACCTGGACAGGACGGTTGGGACTGAAGACTCTATAACTGGAAAAGAAGGGGGCGAGAGAGACAGACATCGAGTGGTGGAGCTGGGAGAAGCAACAAGTTTGCGCCAAGAATCCACCTGCTGGAAGACGACGTTTGTTTTTTTACTTGGCGATACAACGGAGACGTGTCTCTGAAGACTAACTTTTTTGGCTTCACCAGGGCAATCGACCTTTTGGGTCCGGTAGGACAGAACCTTTTTTGTTATCGGCTCGGCTGCCTGTGTACTCCATGAGGCTTCCAACATTACACCTTGCTCGAGTACTGTAAGGACAGCGAACCAATTTGGGAAACCGGGTTATCTCAGGCGAGAATGTCTCGCCCTCCCCTAATCTGTGGAAGGTTGTTTATGATTTTTCTTATGTAATTGTTTGTTGGGGGAATTACTTAAAACTATTTTTTCTGTCAATATGTAAATATCTTTTCTGTTTTCTTTCCTTTCATCGTTGTAATGCTTACTGTCTTATGCTGATCTGGGGCATGTGGTGAGCAGGTCAAAAATAAGGACGAGCGTTGGTCACGTTACCCTGTTAGATTTTAGTAACAAACTGCTTTTCTCTAGCGGTATTCTGATCGAGCAGCGACGCAGGGTTTAGTTGTTCTCCCGTGGAGGCAGTACAATTTTACATTCAGCAAAGTACACCTGTGATAGATTTACATGTATGTTTAGGTTTACAGTATATTTAGATGCTCACCTCTTTTTCCCTTAAATCAGCCTTTTCGGTGGATTTTACTCATTTAATTGTAACCCAATACTGCCAACTTATGACAAGAGCAGCAGACACTGGTGCAAACAACGCTGACTGCTAAAGGGGCGCTACATTAGTGTCACTCACTTGTGTGCTTATGGCATAATAATGGCAAAATTTACCAGAAAGCTAAAAAGAACAATGTATTTAAACACAAAAATGAATTGCTATGCCTCTAACAAAGTAACACCTTCATTCAGTAAAAAATTTGTTTAACTGGTTTGCAATTTCTGCATTGATGCAATTAAAAAACAAAAATAAATTGCAGATTGGGAAGTAGCAGCTCGTTTCATTAACAAAGGAGTCCAATTAAAAGAAGAAGCTCATTGGGATGAAAACCTGCAGGCACAGAGGACTGCACTGGGACGAAATATAATAGGGCAGAGTGGTGGCTCTGAGGCTAAGGATCTGCGCTGGTATCCCGAAGGTTGCCGGTTCGAATCCCGGATACTCTGCTGGGCCCTTGAGCAAGACCCTTAACCTTCAATTGCTCCAGGGGCACTGTACAATGGCTGAACCTGTGCTCTGACCCCAAGGGGTATGCGAAAACTAACAAATTCCTAATATGAGAAATTGTATAAGGCGAAATAAATAATAAAGAACAATCAGTTATTATATCAAAAAATTACCAACCAGGAGAGTCGTTGTGTATGCAGACTGGCTCACTTGTCTGGCCGATCTTTCCAATATTAAGGATTTCAATGTTAACTTGAATGCAATAAAAGGTCCAGCGATCCACCTCTTCAAGGACCACATGTCTGATGGAGCTCTTTACATTCTTCATCTAAAGTAACACAGAGAAAGTCTTCATTTATTTTGTATGCAAAAACATTCATTAAGAGCAGACAGTGGCTGAAAATGACACGAAAACAACAGCCCAAGAGTAACAGCTGACAGAGCCAGATTCCAAAAAACGCACACTGTGGCTAATGTCGAAAACAGTGTTGCAGAACCAACTCCTGTTGATATGAAGACTCGAACACTTCATTGAATAAAAATAATAAAAAAGACCCTTCCTACTTGGCTCCGCCATTAAGAAAGAAAAAAATTGGATTTGAAGGGCGATCAACGTGCTTATTAACTAAAAGTTGTCAAGGGATGATGCTTGAAACCGTCAAAATAAAAGTTAAAGCCCTTTTATCAAATTTATCCAAACTATTTGAGTGGCTTAGTGCCAATATGAGAGAAATACAAATGCATTGTCATTAGTCCACCGTCACCCAGGGGGTTAATGGACTGAATGGCATCCTCTCATTTGTCAGATTTCTTATGTTTTCATGGGCTGTTGTGTGAATGGATTCGGTCACTCAGGCCTGGCCAAGTATTTAAAAGAATACTCCACCCCATAATGATGTATACAACTACGTATCAAATAACATCCATACAGACAACGTCCCACCACATACATGTCTGTGGTCCCTTAAGGTCATGATAGAATTAGGAAATCCCACTCAGAGAATGGGATGTAGTGGACACAGCAAATGCAAGAGCTTCCCGCATGCAAGACATATGTCTCATGTCTCCTGTACACAAAATGAGTGCACTGCCAGTAATATACTGTACTATTGTTATTTTAATGTAAATTTTTTCCTACTTATAAATAAAATCTTATAAAGACGTATGCTTCTACTTGTTGGCAGCAGCACCCAGTCTTGTGTTAACACTACAGCACTCCAAAGATCCACAATGTGCGATCTCTCTCTCTGTATTTAGTCAAAACGGGTTTTCAAGGCAACTCGGGCCCATTCTTCAGGCAAGTTGTACTTACATTGATTCCATCTCACCTGAAGAAGGGGCCTGAGTTGCCTCGAAAACTTGCATATTGTAATCTTTCTAGTTAGCCAATAAAAGGGGTCATGTTGCCTGTCTTCTCATTATATCCATAGTAGCCAACACAGTACAACACCCTAGTACATCAAGACAGGTACAACACAGTATCCTATATAGCTTTGCTATGTACTGCATATAACACGATGTTCGCACAACACCCAAATAGCATAATATCCAATTTCGTAGAACGTACTGTGGACATTATGCGGCATATACCTATGTGTCAATATTATTTTTATGTTCCATACCCCATGTAATTTATAGTGATGGCTGAAAACAATTTTTTAGCTCATATTTTTATGGAGAACAAAAGTCTCTGAGAGAACGGGAACCCAACACTGGATAACAGCAAACAATATGAAAATGTTCATTAAAAAATCTCCCATTACTCATGTTGCATAATCCAAACATCAGTCCTAAGTTCACATATGTAAAACATGTAATTTTTGCTAAATTATTATTAAGCAAACAAATCTGGAAAAAGAAAGTTATCCACAAATCAGAAGGCCCTTTTGAATTGAAGACAGGACTCTTGAACAATGAATAATGAGAAGAGGCGGGCCTTCAATTTAAAAAAGATCAATCCCGTGTGAAGAGGCTTCCTAAACCTATATATTGTAAGCCACTAGGGGGCGTACCGCCACCCTAACCCCTGACACAGACAGGCAGGACACAGGTTCAATTCAACACCCGTGTTTATTTACAGTTTGTGCACACATTACCAACACCATAATATACAGTCCATTCTCTTCCTTGCCGCCAGTCCATCTGCCCCCACTCTTCCTCGGGCTTTGTCCACTCCTTCCTCTCGACTCTGGCCCCTCAATGGAGTGAGGCGGCTCCTCTTATTCAGGTCCTGGGAGTGTTCCAGGTGGCTCATGACTATTACCTGGAATCACTCCCAGGTGTGCTCCTCTACAGGGCTCTGCCGCTCCCCCTGGTGGCCCCCACGGAACCTAACGGGGCTTTACCAAACTCCAGTTCCCAACATGCCCTGCAGGAATCCGTGGTGCCAATGAGGGCTGCCCTCTAGTGTCCCAGGGGAGGTATTGCCCTTTCCCCTGGTCCTTCCACCCTGCTGGCATCCCAGCCAGGTAGTGGCCGTCCATCAAAATATATACATACTTTTTAAAAAAAAACACATTAGAACAATCTGGACGAGAACAGGCCATTCGGCCCCACAAAGCTCGCCAGTCCTATTCGCTTATTTCTTCCAAAATAACAACATCAAGTTTAGAAGGTCCCTGAAGTCCTGCTGCCTACCACACTACTCGGTCACTTATTCCACATGTCTCTGGTTCTCTGTGTAACGTAAAGCTTCGTAACATTTCTGTGAAATTTACCCTTTAACAAGTTTTCAACTGCGCCCTCCTGTTCTTGATAAACTACTCAGACTTAAATATTTTTTAACAAATAAAAAATGTTAATAATTGGTACACACAGATACACCTCACTTGGTAATACTTGGCTAATTAAATGGATCTGATGGCAGGTGTGCAACTGGCTTGAAATGATAAAGACATGAACTTTTTCCTGTCCGCTCTCCTTGCTTTAGACTGACGACTTTACACATAGAATGTCAAACCCACAAATCCAATGAGGGCTCAGAGCCAGAACTGACTCACCAATCAGGTTGAACCACACATCATACTGGGTAATACTCTCAAACAGATTGGCAGACGTACTGCACACAGTTCACATCCAAGTCCATGCACAAAGGCATTACCAGTAAAGCACGGATACACCAACATTAAGTCACTCTTCCCATTTCCTTTAACTTGCACAAATTTACACATTTTGAAACAGATGGTGTTTTACGTTCCCGTGAGTTTGTCACTTTTCCGCTAATTTTCAGCGTGTAAGTTAAACTTTTTTTCCTTTTCCATCTGGTATACCAGATCAATCAGCATATGATCTACGCCTACGCCAAAGTTGAGCCTTTTCACCTTAAACATTTTTTTCATATCTGCTTACGTTTTCTTGACTTTTTGTTTTGTTGTTCTACCAGATACTTGACTTTTTGGCCTGCTTTCTTAACTATATATTTTCCTCTACTCCCACAGTTTTTTCTTTTCAAATGATGAGCCTGACCATTGTTTCATTGCTGCTACTGCCCAGCTCTCCTACTCATATCCAGCTTTTAAGACCACCACTGGTCGTTCTCTTCTGGCACCAGTCTCTTCCTATTAACCCACAGTAGATCAGCCAACAGGAAGAAACAGTTCTGATCCTGGAGATGAAATGTGTCAGAGGAAACCTGGCTTGAAAGCAACCGACCTGAAAGGAAATCTAGAGAAGACCAAGGTGAAAGGGCAGAGTACGGAGGAGGTGGGTGCCTATACTATACAGCGTGTGTGGCGCAGGAGTTGACAGAAACTCAATCCAACGCATGAGCTGACGGAAGCGGATGCATAAATGTCATAGAAGTGTAAAGGCAAGTGCAACCATTGTGTGTGAGATAATGCCGAGTTATTCAGCACAAATGTAGATCTCAGCAATGGAGCTGCGTTGGAAAAAGTAGGGAATTTTTAGCATACAGTATCTCACAAAAGGGAGTACACCCCTCACATTTTTGTAAATATTTTATGATACCTTTTCACTGAAGATATGACACTTTGCTCCAATGTAAAGTAGTCCGTGTCCAGCTTGTATAACCGTGTAAATTTGCTGTCCCTTCAAAATAACTCAACACACAGCCATTAATGTCTAAACCACTGGCAACAAAAGTAAGTACACCCCTAAGTGAAAAATGTCCAAATTGTGCCCAATTAGCCATTTTCATTTCCCGGTGTCATGTGACTCGTTAGCGTTACAAGGTCTCAGGTGTGTTAAATTTGGTGTTCTCGCTCTCACACTCTCTCATACTGGTCACTGGAAGTTCAACATGGCACCTCATGGCAAAGAACTCTCTGAGGATAGGAAAACAAGAATTGTCGCTCTACATAAAGATGGCCTCGGCTGTAAGAAGATTGCCAACACCCTGAAACTGAGCTGCAGCACGAGGGCCAAGACCATACAGCGGTTTAACAGGACAGGTGCCACTCAGAACAGGCCTCGCCATGGTTGACCAAAGACGTTGAGTGCACATGCTCCGCGTCATATCCAGAGGTTGTCTTTTGAAAATAGACGTGAGTGCTGCCAGCATTGCTGCAGAGGTCAGCCTGTCAGTGCTCAGACCATACGCCCGCTGCACACTGCATCAAATTGGTCTGCATGGCTGTCGTCCCAGAAGGAAGCCTCTTCTAGAGATGATGCACAAGAAAGCCCGCAAAACAGTTTGCTGAAGACAAGCAGACTAAGGACATGGACTACTGGAACCATGTCCTGTGGTCTGATGAGACCAAGATCAACTTATTTGGTTTAGATGGTGTCAAGTGTGTGTGGTGGCAACCAGGTGAGGAGTACAAAGACAAGTGTGTCTTACCTACAGTCAAGCACGGTGGTGGGAGTGTCATGGTTTGGGGCTGCACGAGTGTTGCTGGCACCGGGGAGCTACAGTTCATTGAGGGAACCATGAATGCCATGTGAGGGGTGTACTCAGTTTTGTGAGATAATGTATGTGGCCATGCAGGTACAGCAGCGATTGTCAGAGTGAAGGGCATGGAAGAAATCATGGGAGGGTTCACCACTCACTTTCAAAGGAGTCTCTCTGGCAGGGAAGGGTAAAGTTTAAAAATGCTGTATGAGGAGGAGTGTGGGAGTGAGACGCGGCTGATAAAAGGCTAACATGAAGCCAGAATGATGAGATTAATCAGAACGATGCAGCGAATCCTGAGTTTGAGAAAGACTTGGTGTGGAGATGATGGACATTGTGCTGAGGAGAAACACATTACGGTGGACTGGGCATGTGAAGTGAAAGGTAGTGGATGACAGGATAAAGTGGTGCACCAAGATGTAGGTATAGTAAATAAGGTCAAAAGGGAAGCCAAAAAAATAAAATAAAAATAAAAAAGATGCATCTGGCGGTGGTATCAGATGATATGTAAACAATAAGTGAATCAGCTAACCTGGGCAAACCTGGAAAATGGCCATTAAGTGACTGATATAGGATGACATGTCAAATCCAATAAAGAAGATAAATGACAACAGTGCACTTAAGATGTTCCCACACATGTTCATGGACACTGTGCATTACATTTTTCCACTTCGAAGTTGACCTACAGTAAGCCAATTCTGCTAGCATTCCCAAAATTATGACAAAGAAACTTCATTCAGTTTCTGTACTCTTGTTCAGCCGTTTCACAAAAAAAGAGGTCTAAAGGCATCAAGTCCTATTTTTCCCCATGCTGATATTTTTATATAACATCCTTCACAACATTCACCGTTACAAAGCAAACAGTAACACACCAGGCTAGAGAGATCAATGTCTCCTCAATGCCGGCTTGCCTTAGACTGCTGTTGTGATGACAAAGCTGGTGCCACCCTCTAGACAGGATGGTTACCCTCTGTTTGCTAATTTAATAAAGCAAATGTCACCTGAATAAAATAAATGTAACTTACCTTTCCTGTTTCATTCTTCTTCCAGTACATCACATTATAGGAGATGCCAAAGTAAATCTCACTTAACTGCTTGTCCTTTAGTTTTAGTACTG
This sequence comes from Erpetoichthys calabaricus, assembly GCF_900747795.2. Lineage (NCBI taxonomy): Eukaryota > Metazoa > Chordata > Cladistia > Polypteriformes > Polypteridae > Erpetoichthys > Erpetoichthys calabaricus. The sequence goes on along the minus strand of NC_041397.2, from coordinate 535,392 downwards.
GATCTGAAATGTCTACATTAATTTTTCCCAAAATACTTTGGACTGAAATGTTAGAAGGAGGCCCAACTTTTGCTAAAGAAAGGCAAACAAAGAGAAAGAAATGTGAGAGAGCACAAATCATCAGTGCCAATGCTTAACAACAATATTCACTAAGAAATCTTTTCTAGGACATTTTCTGGGTATTTTCTAGGTAAATGTACTCTAAAATGTGAAACATGAGTACACAAATAGGATTTTTTTTTTTTTAATTCAAATAGCTTATCTCATAAAACATGTAGAAATATCATATGAAATCCAATAATGTAAATGTAATTACACGATTAACATTTGAATAATTTAAAAGGATTAACAGAAACTTAACTATTTATCTTATTCAATTCTTATCAGTAACTGTCTACATATGTCACATAAAATCAGAACAATTCAGTGTATGTATTATCGAGGGATGACTGCGACTCACCACATTCATTACTAGACTGATGTACGCTCACAACTTAACACACATACACAGTACGCAGACCCTAATCACATGATTCCTGCACTGCCTGGGACTCCTCCATGATCCTCATATCGACTCACCATCTTCAGCTCTGACAACATACAGCTGTCCCCGAGATCACACACCTTTTGGTTATATGCCACTTACAACCCACAATGTCTCACTTCTGCCATTCTGTTCTTCCTACTGAGGTGCCCCCATAACCCTGCAAGTTGGAGCAAATAGCAGTCTTCCCTGCACCAGGTTCAGTAATATTTTTTTTATGGCTTCAGTCACTCTAGATATAAAGACAAAGTATAGAAATTTAAAAGCAACGTGGTATTTATTAAAGCACAATGCCATGTGAAGTATAACAGAAAACCCAATAGATAGCAAAGGTCTGGATATAGTCTTAGAAAACGTACTGAAAATCAGCAAAATCAATGCTGGATGTTGTCCTCAGTGGGTTTTTGATTCTTCTTCTTCTCGAGTCCTTAAAGCTAAAAGTTTCATATGCCATTCCAATGGCGAGCACAGGCTCAGGATGGCATAGGAGTTACACTTCCACCATCCAGATGAAATGGCCTCTCACTCTCAGACGCATCTCAGTTTCTGATGTCACTTCTTCCTGTCGCTGCTCTCTTGACCCCTCAGACGGGCCGTTATTCATGTGAAAAATCACATGTGGGGCATCGAACATGTGGCATTACACACGATTGGCTAGCCATCCTGGTGATGGGTAGCTCTGCCCAAAAGCTTTGATCTTTGTATTTATCTGTACAATCTCTTATAGTCTCTGTTTCTTTTTCCATTAAGCTGTAAACCACTTTTAGCTGAAAGCACCACAGATTACTTGCATAAAGAGAAACATGCACTAAAGTTTTAAATTACTGGTCACCACAAGTTAGAATGTATTGATCAAAAGGAAGAAAAAATGCAGATGTATTTAGATTGATTGCTTTCAAGTGATTTGTAAATATCTTTATAACTTAGTTAGCTCCTTTATAGTTCATAATAATGCATTTCAGCAAAATTAAAAACTCGATGGAAGCTGCCTGCAGTTTCACAGAAATGATCATTTTATCGAGCCTGGACAGTGTATTGACAAAAATGTCAATTTCAAAACGTTTTTTTTCTTTAAGGCCAACTTGGTTAACTTAAGTAAATTAAACATACATTTAAGAAACTCTCTGCTCTTATGATACGAACTGAAATCTGTGAAGGACAACACAGCAGCCAACTACTGTTTAAAAATGAATTAGTCATAAGGTCATGACTAATTTAAGTAAACATGCTCTGTACTATTTTATTAACTGTAAAATATTTCCCCAATGACATTGCTACACACTTGGCTCAAATTTCCAATGTCTGCAGTATGCTGTCATTTCAGCTGCAATTTGTAATCGTAAATACCAGAAACCATGCATTAAATTTACCATTCCAGTGGATGGTGATGGAATCCATTCTGTTAGGAACATCTCCTGAGATGTGTTGTGTTTTTTATACCAGTGACTCTACTGGTTAACTTTTATCTGTTTTCTAATTTAACAGACAGAATCAAATCCAACAGCTCCCTGCACAGGATTAAGGGCAAGTAAGAGACATGCAGAGGTCTGAGAACATTTTGAAGATGAGGTTTTTGGAGTGTTAAACGTAACTTTCCAACACATTTGGTTTTAATTTTAAATGAGGTTACATTATGAAATTCCCTTTTTTTTGTGTTTCTTTCTTTAATGTTTGACAATGGTAATGTATGGAATTCTTTTCAACTCTTTAGAACATTAGAACACTCTGGATGAGAACAGGCCATTCAGCCCAACAAAGCTCATCAGTCCTATCCACTTATTTCTTCTTAAAAAACATCAAGTCGAGTATTGAAAGTCCCTAAAGTCTTACTGTCTACCACAATACTTGGTCGCTTATTCCAAGTGTCTATAGTTGTGAGTGTAAAGAAACACTTCCTAATGTTTGTGTGAAATTTCCCCTTAAGTTTCCAACTGTGTCCCCGTGTTCTTGATGAACTCGTTTTAAAATAATAGTCTCAATCCACTGGGCTAATTCCCTTCATCATTTTAAACACTTCAGTCAGGTCTCCTCTTCATCTCTATAAAGGCTCAGCTCTTTTAATCTTTCCTCATAATTCAACCCCTGTAGCCCTGAATCAGCCTAGTCGCTCTTCTCTGGAATTTGTCTAGTGCTGCTATGTCCTTTTTGTAGTCTGGAGACCCAAACTGCACCCAGGACTCCAGGTGAGGCCTTACCAGTGCATTATAAAGATTGAGCAGAACCTCCTGTGACTTGTACTCCACACATCATTTTAGCCTTCTTAATGGCTTCTGAACACTGTCGAGAAGTCGATAGTTTAGAGTCCACTACGACTCCTAAATCCTTCTCATAAGGTGTACTCTTGATTTTCTGACCTCCCATTGTGTATTCAAACCTAACATTTTTACTTCCTATGTGTAATTCTTTACATTTACTGACATTAAATTTCATCTCCACAAGTCTGCCCAAGCCTGTCTGCTATCCAAGTCCTTCTGTAATGATACAATGGATTCTAAATTATCTTCTAATCCACCTATCTTGATATCATATCTGCAAACTTAACCACCTTGTTACTTATATTCCTATCTAAACTCTTGTATGCCCTGTGCCAACTGCTGCACCGTTGAGTTCCTCCCCCTGCCCTCTCTCACACACACACACAGACCAGCCATACAACTTTAACTAAATGTCACTTTGAGAACACGTCTGCAGCACATTAGCCCAACTCCTGCATAATACACATGTGAAGCACTGGCTGACAGAGAGAACACTGAGGTCCGCTCTATAAAAAACGGACAGAATAAAAGTACACAGGATTCAAATAAATATTTTTGACTGGCCAATGGGACTGTCTGTGCACAATGTGATGAGGACAAGGAGAAGGCAGATTAGGACAGTTTGGTTGTGAGGCCTAGTCTAAAGTAAAATGCTGGTCTAGCTTATGGTGTTTTGAAGTGTGCACCTCTTTTTAGCTATTTTGCTACTGCTGAAGCTCAACATAATGCTGAAACAGACATTCCTATTACCAGTTTTGGCTTCTATACAGCTAGGACAGTCCCCAGGCTACATCACCAGGTTGCTCTCACTTTCAAAGGCACTACATAAACGAGACAGGGCAGATTATAAAAAAAAAAACACAACTTGTATCATAACACAAAAACAAAAAATTAATAAACAATACCATATCAAAGAAAATTGTTACAATGACCAAAGAACAGTAGGAAAATAAAATAACCAAGGAATAAACTTAAGTCAGGGCAACAACCAGTGCTGTACCATAACTGACACCACACCATAGAGGAAATCACTGCTCTCTGAAAAAGAGACACTTCTGCACTTTGATTCTGCAAAGACCACTAGGACATTGCACAATGCATATTCTGTGGACAGATGAGACAGAAGTTAAACTGCTTAGCAGAATTGTGTAATGCTCTCTTTGTGGTGGTGGGGGGTTTGAAAGCTCTTTACACAAACAGTCAGCATGACAGAAAGAACACCGTGCTTTGGGACTGACTTCCACAACTCTGAGCCTAGGCAATTTGCTATCACAAAAGGAATACTGAACCATAAATGGTACCAGGAAGTTTAACAGGAGAATGTCAGGATATAGCGGGCTGTTTTCTGAGGGATTACAGTCAAAACAAGGGTGCAAATCAACAACATAGTGGTGTAAATGAAGAAAATGGATGTTTTGGAATTAGAACAATCCAGAAAAGAACAGGTCATTTGGCCCAAACAAAGCTTTCCAGCCCTATCCACAAAATCCATCCAAAATAACTTGAAGTTTTGAAAATCCCTTAAGGCCTACGTCTATCACATTACTTGGCTGCTTATTCCACGTGTCTTTAGATTTCTGTGTAAAAACAGTTCAGTATGTGAAAAGTACCTGAAGTTGGATATAGTTGGTTGCTACCTTTACTTGCCAGATTAATGCCCACAGATATTTTTTTTTACAATTGGAGCACATGCAGGTTACATGGGAGTCCCCGTAGCTCGGGATCGAGTGAGTGCTTCTGAAGTGCCAACAGAATCCACAGACTTGGGGTTTACGGTTCAAGGACTCACTGCTTGCTAATTTGAGGGCCAAGTTTCATGCTGCAGGTAGGTTAACTTACTGTCTCTATCGGCATCAAAATCCTGAATATACACCCAGGGCGACTCCTCTCCTTTGTAATGAGATTTCACACGAAAGTCAAAGAGATCAAATGAGTTTATAAGGGCTGTGAAATCACATCTTGTCTCGTTGGTCAGTATGCACTTGGGTAGGTATTCTTTGTTGAAAGACCTGTTCAATGGAAGCAAATGCAACACAATTAGTCATGTACTTCATGAACGGCTTGTGATTCCAGCAAGTTGAGTTTATTAATTTAGATTTACTGTACCCTGTGCCCCTTTCTTAGAGCTGTACTGGTCATTATCATGCCTCGTCTTAACCCACTCTCTTACTCTTCTAACTTGTGCTGCAGTGTCACTTGGTGTCTCAGTCACAGATTTTGGATGGTACCATCAGTGATGGGCCCAGTGCCAGACCATCCTCTTGTTACTCCAAAATCATTTCCAATGCAAGCATTTTAACATAAGGTACACAGACTAGAGAGGGCCTGGGTGACCAGCTAAGCCAGTGATACTTTGATTTGACAGTTTCCTCACCACCACAGGCCCAAGGATTACTTTAAGAACAAGCATTTGATAAAAACGAGCCTCTCAGCCCACCATTGCTCATCAGTCTCTACTAGGGTTGTGCAGTATACCAGTACTGAAAACCCCCACTTTTAAAATGGTACAGTGCCGTTATTTAAGGATTTCTGGTAAACATCATCTTTCCTTCCATCCAATCCCCCTTTCCTTCAAAACTTGCTATTGCAGATGTTGGAAATATGTCTGTTATGGAGATTTCATGAAAAGAAACTACATGCTTCAATGCGACTGGAACTTTAAGGCTATCGAGAGAAGTGGTGCTTAGTTACGGCACACCAGAGTGGAGATGTGAAGAACTGGAGGCTGAGGTGTTTGGAGTTGTCCATTATTTACTTTGGAACCGATTTGGTACTGGCACCGAGATCCAAAAGCTGTTAAAATTTTGGCATCAATTCAACACTAGTCTCTATATACATTTACTTTTCTAAAATATTATAAGTTGACATTATATGAAGGTCCACAAAGTCCATCCATCCATCCATTTTCCAACCCGCTGAATCCGAACAGAGGGTCACGGGGGTCTGCTGGAGCCAATCCCAGCCAACACAGGGCACAAGGCAGGGAACCAATCCTGGGCAGGGTGCCAACCCACCGCAGGACACACACAAACACACCCACACACCAAGCACACACTAGGGCCAATGTAGAATCGCCAATCCACCTAACCAGCATGTCTTTGGACTGTGGGAGGAAACCGGAGCGCACGGGGAGAACATGCAAACTCCACGCAGGGAGGACCCGGGAAGTGAACCCGGGTCCCCAGATCTCCCGACTGCGAGGCAGCAGCACTACCCACTGCGCCACCGTGCCGCCCGGTCCACAAAGTCCTACTACCTAACACCCTATCTGGCAACTTGAAGAAACGGCTTAATTTTGGCTTTTTTGAATCCAGATGTGAACTTTATGAATGCCAACATCTTGTAATGCAAATAAACAGAACAACAGGTTTCAGTGGTGCTAACACAGTTAGAAAGGTTTCTCTGAAAACCACTTAGCATTAACACAGGACTAATAAAGGATAAACTGAGGGAGATTACCACGGGAACACTGAAGGAACGGCATCTGAAAATGGGGCTTTGCAGTCCTATGGGAATGATAAATTAAAAATCAGCCATTTGAAGCAGTAATTACCATTATACACATTAGTAATGCCTTGGCTGTATTTTTAAATCAATTTAATGGTGTCTTGAAAAAGTCTCAAATTCTATCAAAAACATGAAAATCTCTGAGTGACCCCCAAATGTTTGACTGGTACTGTAAATTGATTTAAATTACAAATAGAGGAGTCCAAGGTTTTGTGTACCAATTCCACTGCCCTGCACACATGGAAACAAATTAAATGGGGAACTGCTGCTTCCTTGGTCATTTGCATCTCTTTGTTAATAAGAAGTCATAAAAACAGTAAAAGCAGCTGTTTAAGACTAAAATAAGTAACTACAGATGGAGAGTCTTAACAAGTGAGACCAGCAAATGAAGCATGAATATGCTGTTACAGCAGTAAGTGCTTCACCTGCAGGAATTGACTTATCGTTATGATTTGGGTCACAATAAAAAAGCCACTGTGGCCCACTAGGACTCAGTTGGCATCTTTGGACTGTGGGGCCCCATGACTGGACAAAGAAGCACTAAGCTCCACACCATGCTATCTATCTTTCTACTGGCCATTTACAATGACATGCAAAAATTTGGGCCCCCATGCTTAAAATGTCTGTTACTGTGAATAGTTCAGTGAGCAGAAGATGAACTGATCACCAAAACGCAGGGGTCTCCAACCTTTTGTCTCCCGAGAGCTACTTTTACAAAATGAAAATGGCCGAGAACTGCTCATGTTTTCTAACGTTTATTCTCATAGCTTATTTCAACCCAAACAAACTGAATAAGCTTGTTTTGCCTGAAAATTTACAAAATGTTGGAATCCACAACTCACATTTTACATTAAAACATCACAAAAAATATTTAGTTCACCTGCAAGTGCATTTTGTATCTCTGTACGCATTTTCTAGTGTATCTCACACTATTGGATTAAAACATGAATCCTGTCAAAACAAAACAATGCAACTCCAAATCCACAGATGCGAGTTATTCATTTGTCATTTTGTTACATGTCACTGTGTCACTTTATTCACATGTCCAGTTTTATGTGAGATGTGTTTTTTAGTTAGTCAGATGACTCAACAAGAGAGGCAGGAGTATGGTGGAGTGGAGCCACTCAGGTTCACTCTTAGGGAGTCACTTAAATGTTCGTCTTTCAGTCTTGTTCAAACTTTAATTTCATGACATTCATGTCAGACTCACAGAGGTATGGAGACCCAAACAAAGCAGACATTTTCAGAGCTGCTTGGTGAAGATTCTTCTAGTTATCTGGCTCTACTAAGCTCCAGAAGTGCCAAGAATGCTGTTGAGACTTTAACTGCACATTATTTTGAAGGTTTACTAATATATAATATATAAAATCCAATGTCTGTCTGTATGTATGTTTGTACGCTTTTCACAAGAGAAATATTTCACTGATTTAGATCGGGTTTATTTCTATAATTTCTTTGAACATTCCGGTTTATTTTGCGACTTCCCTCCTTGAACTATGCATTATAATTCGCTTACAGTACTGATTTACTTGCACGAATCCAAGAAACACACAGCGGGCCGAAGGGGGGCCTTCCTCACTCATGAGCCTGACTCGGGATGTACCTTACATTCGCTTAGCTAGAGAACCAGAGAACTACTTAACGGATTTAAATCAGTGGTTTTTTTATATAATTTCTTTGAACATTCTGGTTGATTTTGCAACTTCTCTCATTTCGCTATGTATCATAGTTCGCTTGCAGTACCGATTTATTTTTATTTTTGCGCGAATCCAAGCGAGACGCAGCGAGCTGAGGGGCCTTCCTCACTCACTCGCCAGCTTCGGGGTGTTCCTTAACTCCACTTAGCTAGCGGACGAGAGAACAACTGAATTCAACTTTGTTTGATATTTAAAATAAAGTGTTACTTAGGTCTTGATGAGTTTGAGTCTGGATATTCTCTTAAGTGTATGCCACATTGAAAAGAGATAGCAGTTCAGATTGTGGATCGTGATATGATTTTTTGGAAAGATCACCCACCCCTAATTTGACTAATCAAGTTTTCAAATTTATGTAGGATTCATTAACCCTTTGGCAAGCTACTTGGAAAGGGATTGCGAGCTACTGGTAGCTCGTGAGCGACGTGTCGGTGACCCCTGCCAAAAGGCATAAAGTTAAAGATGACACATTTCTTCTCAGCATTTTATACAAGATTAGTGAATTGTTTTTGTTTTGTATAACTGTATAGTGAAAAAAAGGAAAGGAGCACCATGGAAAGGTTTGGGCATGCCAAGATATTTCAGGTCTCAGACAGCTTTTCCCAAGGTGGCCTCAGACCTTCATTAGCCCACTACAACAACAACAACATTTATTTCTATAGCACATTTTCATACAAATAAATAATGTAGCTCAAAGTGCTTTACATGATGAAGAAAAGAGAAAAAAAACAAAGTAAGAATTAAAATTAGGACTAGGACTATGTCTTATTCACAGTCATCATTAGGAAACCCCTTGGTGATGCAAATTGCTAATGCTGGATAAATTCTCAGACTCCTCAAACTTTGTCCCAACAATCAGTGGCCATGGGCTCCTCTAAGCAGCTACCTAGCACTCTGAAAAATAAAAGAACTGACGCTTAACAAGCAGGATAAGACAACAAGAGGATAGCAAAGTGTTTTCAAGTAGTGGTTTCCTCAGTTCATAATGTTAAGAAATGGCAGTACATAGGAACTGTGGAGGTCAAGCCAAAGACTGGAAGACCAAGGAAACTTTCTGAAAGAACTGCTTGTTGGATTGCTAGAAAGGAAACATAAAAACTGATGTTTGACTGCAAAAGACCTTCAGTAAGTTTTAGCAGACTCTGGAGTGGTGGGTGCACTGTTCTACTCTGCAGCGCCACCTGAACAAATTGGACTTTCATGGTAGAGTCAACAGAAGAAAACACTTCCTGCATCCTAGCCACAAATTTCAGGGTCTGAAGTGTGCAAATGAACTTCTAAGCAAGCCTGATGCATTCTGGAAACAAGTCCTGTTGATTGATGGAAGTTAAAAGTGAATGTTCTGGCCACAATGAGCAATGGTATGTTTAAATTCCAGGAAGAGAACACATCTTCAACTATTAAGCAAGGCGGGGATCGTTCAGGCTGTGGGCTTCTGTTGCAGGCAACAGCACAAGAACTACAGAATACTAGCAAATCTGAAAGCAAACCTCAAACCATCTGTAAAAAAAAAGTTGACATTAAAAAGAGGATGGGTCCTACAACAAGATAATGATCCGAAAAAATCAACAATGGAATACCTCAAGAGGTGCAAGCTGATGGCTTTGCCATGTCCCTCACAGTCCCCTGACCTATATATCATTGAAACTCTGTGAAGAGATCTCAAAAGAGCAGTGCATGCAAGACAACCCATGGATCTTGAAGAATTAGAAGTCTTTTGAAAAAGAGAATGGGCAAAAAAAAAAACCCAAGTAAGAATTGAAAGACTTAGCTGGCTACAGAAAGGGTTTACACACTGGGATACTTGACAAAGGGGGTCTTACTAAGTACTGACAATGTCAGGTGCCCAAATATTTGCTTCAGGCCCTTTTTAATTTTTATTGGTATTTTATACCTGTGAATGATGGGAATAAAAATGTAATCTTGCTTAAAATATTAAAGGAATGTGTCATCTTTATGCCTTTTGGTGATCAGTTCATCTTCTGATCACTTAACTATTCACAGTAACAGACATTTTAAGCAATGGTGCCAAAAAGTTTGCCTGACACTATATAAGTAACGTTAATTCTAATGTGGGCCTATTTACGAACACAGCTACCCCATGCCTACTAAAGGCAGATACTAACATTGTAAACTCAGTCTTGAGATTTTCAAGCAAGAAAAGCAGAAGCTTCAAGGTGAAGTAGTCCTACTCACTAATCATGGAGGTGGAGAGCAGCCACTTGCAGCATAATGATTAGTACATGCAAGTCAGAATGTCATTGTACTCTGCACAGAATGATGACTTCATCTTATCTATTATATGGCATCGTTTCACTTCTATTTGTGTATCCATCTCCCTTCAAGTCAATCTACTATTCAAGACACTTCTACTCACTAATCATGGCACTGGAAAGTGGAGATATGTATAAAGTTAGTGTTCTGGTGTGCAAAATCTGCAATTTTGTGTCTCCATTTCCATTAGATTTTGCTCAAGCCAAACAAGATAAATTTAAATACAGGAGACCTGTACGGGCAGTTTTAACATCAAAGCACCCAGTTTTCCTGAACTATACTAGTAATCAAAGCACAGTGACATCTATTGCACCCAGGTCTAAATCGGTTTACAGCTTGGAAAGGGAAGACATGCAGATGCGTTAAGATGTATCCGATTACTTTACAACCTGCCAACAGGAGGAGAAGCCATAGGACTAGAAATTGACAAACAAGATTACAGCTTGGGACAGGAGGGCTCTTAAAACATCAAAAATGTTATTGTCTGGGAAACAGATGTACTCAGATTAAAAAGTTTGAGCAGATTCATCTATCATATTGACAGCCAGCCAATCAGGTGTATGTAACAATCACATGTCGCGAAACTCTGTGTGGAATTTTATAATAAACATGTCTCATCTGAGAGCAACGTGCAATCGTTTTCATCTGACCATCAGCTAAGGCATTCCATGAATATCGATTACTGAATCAACACCGGCATGGGACAGTCTTCTTTGACATCTTCAACTTTTCGTAAGCTTTTTCTAAAGACACAAATATATATATCCATCCAGACAGACATGGCTATCCACGCTTTCTTTTATGCTCTCTCTCTACTAGCATTACTGTTCTTTAATAAATACCACGGCCTTTAACTTTCTATACTTTGTCTTCATATATAGAGTAATTGAAGTAATAAAGTAGATACTAAGAGCACCTGGAGCAGTCAGAAGTTTGCCATATGCTCCGATCTGCAAGGTTTATTAAGGCTGAGAATGAGAGCTCCATCCAATAGTAAGGAACAGTACGTAAAGTAAGCCATTTTTGGTTGATAAACAGCCTATAACAAAGGCTATTGAGCGTGTTTGAATATAGTCCTAGAGACCAAAGTAATATTTAAGTCTGAGATATATTTAAAATATCGTATGTTGTTCGTGTTGATAATAAGTCTCATGAAGTGCCAAGAGAGTGACAAGTTGTGTATGTGTTAATCATAAGGCACCTGTGTGGTTAAAAGTGCTAGAGATTAACCAGCTGTGTATACATCACTGATAGGGCACTGTTGTGGTTAGGGTCTGTGTCTATGTGTTTATATAGGGGTGTGTGTGTGTGTAATCTTAAGGTAAGACAGCAGATCAACCCAGTAACAAACCTGATGAGTACACTTACCCTTTACCTATTTTCTTCACAGATAAGTAGAGGGAAATGTTACAATAATACAGTTAGGCAAGTAAGAACTTTGCTGTGCTCTGTACACTGGACAATGTTTTTCTTTTCTTGTATTTTTTCATTTAGACATCCTGTAAAGCACTTTGAGCTACATCCTGTGTACAAAAATGTACTATACAAAGACATGTTGTTGTTATAAATGTGTTTCACCCGAGTAACGGGACGTGTTTTGAATACAAGTTCAGTCTTTTCATCACAAACACACAGTACTTTGAAATTCTTCCATGTGTGCCCCCCCCAACAGAGAATAAACATAACATCAGGAGACCCTTCTCAGCACTGGTCAGTACAAGAGGCTATTTAGCAGCCATGCAAGTACATGTGGGGTCACCAGCTTTGTGACTCAAAGCGCAATCTGTGATCTCAGAACACTGGGCAGCCTGTTAATGCCATACTCGATCCTTCATTCTACAGTTTACAAATCCTGTTATGCACGACCAGGTTTGATTCTTTGAGCCTGGCTTATTTCTGTTTTAAGGCCTTAATCATGTTAAGAGTTTTGCAAAGTCTAAGAAAGATGTAAAGGGAGGTGAATATTGTTATTTCTCAAATTCTGTAAGCCTGGCTGACATTGCAAGTCCACAGCTCAGCAGTAGTCATAACCTGTGCTCACATGACCAGCCAATAAGCTTGCAACAATCCTGTCGTTACCATGCTAAGTCACTGTGCTATTATTTCATTATGCTCATGTTCAGGCAGGAAGCTCCAGCAAGTAGACCAAAGGCTCCTGCCAAAGTGAATTCTGCCACAAAGTTCCCATCAAGGACAATGAGGAAGTTTTTTTTCTTCCTCATAAAGAGAATGCTGTATGATTCAACTTGAACTCCACTTAGTTGATCTCACAGGAAATAACAGAGTCAGCCTTCGTCAAAGCCAATTCTGAGAAAGAGATGAGAAAAGTGAAGGACTGGCCCACTGTCAACAATGCATTGCACTTTGTCAGTTCCTCTGTAGGCTAAAACTGGGAGGGGAAAAAAAAAATCCAGAACTGTAGCTTTGTAATGTGTAAACCAAAATGACACATAACCATGCTTGTGCTTCTCTATTTGGGCAAGCATTCACTCAAAGACCCCGCGTGCTGATAACAACTTGGTACACTCTGTTGTCATTTTTCTACTCCTTGCTTACTGGAGTAAACCCTGCATGGGTACTTGAGGGTGTCAAGGTAACAAAAAAATTGGCAGCCTGCAGGCAGACACCATGAACTACAAGCCCAAGATACGAGGTGTACCCGATTTCCAACTAGGGGAGCACTGGAGTTTGACCTGAATGAACGGTCTGCTATAATTTTGATATATCAAGGACACTTTTAATATTATAATGATGATTTAGCAATGAAACTGTACTTCATATAAAACTTTACTGTTGCAGTGCTCAATCCTAGTTATCACTGTGATGGTCAATGCTCATTATGGAGCCTGCAACCTTGTGCTACACAGGGCAGTACCTTAGCCACCATGATGCGACTCACTGCCAAGTCTTCCACTTATTTTTCTATACCTGATGAGTGTTCCTTTATCAGGAACAATGAATTTAAAGCAAGAACCCTGCCTGAAAGGGTGCATCTGCAAGTTCTGTTTTGTACCACCAGAGCCACTGCAACAAATTGTCTCTGCTAGGACACATACTTGGTACTGTCCTCTGTGTGGAAACCGACAAAATGTCTTAGTCACTAGAGAGAAAGTAGTAGACTCCATTAGCTTACTGGGCTTTGGATGAGAGTACTCATTTTGTAACCAGCTCACCTGAAACCTGTTACATATTCACGTTTGGCCACACACTGAGTCAATGATGAGTTATGGAGAAGGACCCACAGGATCAAGGAGGACGACATAAAAACACCCCAACAAGGAAGCTTACCCGTTGCATCACCACACTTGCATGAAAAACCTAATTGTTATTGTAAGAGCCATTTTCCTAGTTCTAAGATTCATGAATATTTATTAGATGACAATGCATAAACTATGGGAGGTTCCTATAACCCCCGTAAATAGAATCGTATATTCTTGCCATTTCTAACAGCTTGGAGTAAACATTATTCTTCAGTTAGTTAGTGACAGCCTTGCCATGAGTAAGGTGTGGAAGGCATAAGGTTTTAAACATGGCTTACAGGCCTTTTAAGTGTGTGAAGTAAATATGTAAGAAAACAGCACTTAATTTATGTGCTGTGCCTTATGTTTAAAGCGTACAGAAGAAGAAGCTAAGAACCTTTAAGTAGAGAAGAAGAAATTAAGAACCTTTAAATATAGAAATAACTAAAGTTTATCAAGAAAAGCTAAGTTTATAGAAGATACATTTTTCTCTTTTTTGCCTTTTATTCTACATTTCTTGTGTGGATTATTTGCTATAAACTTTCACTAAATATTTTTAAAACAAACTTTTGGACTTTGAGATTTCTTTCAGCACGCGTTTTACCCGTGCTTAAACCACACCTACATCTCGGCAGCTACAGTTATAGTAAAACTTCATGAAGCTCTTGATTGAAATGTCTTCAATCCACTTCAAAAGACACAAAGCAAATGCATCCCCAGACCTTCATATTGACACACTGCATATGCACAGGACAGGGCTCAGTGTGGTAGGAGCTGACCCATGTCTGTCACTTAGAAAGCCACAATGTGTCGAAATGGCTCGTCATACAGTATGGGTACAAACACAAGAGCAGCGTATTCAAGCTCAACAATAAATGAGACCTGAAAGAAAAAAAAAAAAAAAAGACCTTTGGAATTCTTGTTTGCCACAGCAGAGTGTGGCGACATGTTGTATAGATGGGCACGCAAGCAAACATTTTGGTATACACTGTATATGTGACAAAACTCTGACCAACTACAGTATGGCAAGAGCTAGGCCTGGATAGGAAAAACTCTAGTTATCCATTTCTCTTTCCCCAAAGTAAAGGCCATGAAATCTGGAGGCAGTTGTGACCCCTGTGGGCTTTAATATGTTCGGATACCTGTTGGAGGCCTGCAGCCCATGTCGTCCTGTAGATAATGTCTCGGACCCTGTCTCCTTTAGTTCTATTTTCGACTCATCTTTTGGTAGAAGGATGTACCAGCAACCTTTCTGTCTTTAGCCTACAATTGTCATTCTGCTATGTGGTGATATAGTCATGCCTTTTCTAACTTTATTATATATCATGTGACATAAAAAGTACATTCCTTATAAATATGAACACTTTCCAAGTGCATTTCATTTTAATAAAATAAAAAAGTGTGTATTCTTGCAAAAAGCATTCTTTTTTATAAATTAGTTCTGAGCAAGGTATTTTTGGAGATAAAACAACTTAGTGCAAAAGTTCACTGCAATCTACAAAAGTGGAACTTGTCTTTGTGGTTTGCAAGTAAGCCTATACTTTTACTTGACTTCTTCTCGGCAGGTCTCTAAATTATTCAATTTAATGGTTAGAGAGGCACGTGTCCACTTTAGTTTTTCAGATATCCAAGTATCTCCAGTTCATTTCTGACCCAGACCAGCTCTTGCCGAGCTTTTGCTAGTGGGCCTGGGGAGCTTTGTTTTCCTGGTAACAACTACTACAAGGAATGAAGCCGGAATAAGAAGTCACTCTCGGGTTTGCTACCAACACCTGTCTTTATTTGCTCATCTGATTACCACTTACCTGGCCACCTCAGCTGTGTAGGTCACCGTCCCGTCTAAGTTGGGGGACTCCCATTCCAGAATGGCCCCTAAGTTAACAGAATGCATGGTCACATTTTGTGGTTCAGGCACAGCGGCAAGTACAGCTGTAAGAAGCAAGAAAAACAACAAAAATGAATGAAGTCTTTACTGGAAGACTGTGTGAATGGTAGAGGGTGCTCTAGGATGGTCAGAGGACCAAAATAATTTCAAAGGAGAACAAAGTACCACAATAGGACATTTTATTACCAAAAATCATAGTCAATGCATGGGAAGAGACAATCAAACTATCAAAATAAAAGAAAAATCAATCCTGGCTGTCGGACTGAGTCTCCATACACAAGATTTGCATTCCTGTCAGTCTGGTGAAGTGCCTTGGGCCTTAATGCATCTCAAGTAGCACTGGAAACCCACCAAACTTTTAAAGCTTGTTCTCCTTATCAGTTGAGCTCTTGTCTCCAAGTCCAATGAAGAATGGAATGGAAGGAGCTTTAAGTTTCACAGAGTAACTGTTTCCAAGGTAAAACCTCCAGTTATTTGTGGGGTCACGTCCGAGTAGAACTCCTTAGCATCTTTATCAGTTTCCAGGCAACCCCCCAGGACATCTGTCTGCTATTATGGGTAGTGGGGTATTATACATTAGTTGTTCTCAATGTTTATTCCTCCAGGGTACCCCTGTGTATCAGCACTCTTTCATGTTGGGTCACTGCGAGCAGCCTGTTCCCTTTTTAACTACAAACTAGTACAGTATTATAGCTGCGCTACTCATGAAATGAACACTAACAGCCATTCAACACTGTAAGTAACATATTGTAGCGACCAGGTACTTTGTTTGGGAAGAAGGTTCAGCAGAACAAGAAAGTAGTCATAGTAAGAGGTTTAACAGAAGGAAAACACACACACACACACAGAGTATAAGGCAATAATAAAAGGAACTGAACTGGTAACTGTTCAAACGCAACTGCCCTCACTGTTCTGGCTTTGAGGGACACCCCTGCAACTAAACTACCATCCAGACCTTTCTATCACATTTGTAGCTGGTGTCCAACCCCAAGTCACACCTCCACCATCCCTGCTGATGCTCTACAGTCGTGGCCAAAAGTTCTGAGAATGAGACAAGTACTGTTTTTTACAAAGTTTACTGCTTCAGTATTTTTAGATCTTTTTGTCAGATGTTTCTATCGTATACTGAAGTGGAATTACAAACATTTCTGAAGTTTCAAAGGCTTTTATTAAGCCTAAAATGCATTACAGTAAAATTAATAGAAGGAATTAAGGAGAAGATCAACTAACACCTGGCAAGGAGAGGAGTTATTAGGACCAGTCAGCATGGGGTCAGATAAGGGAGGTTGTGTTTTACTAACAGGCTGGAATTCTATGGAGGGGGCAACAAAAGGCTATGACCAGAGTGGAGCAGATGATGTAATTCATCTTGACTTTCAGAAAGCATTTGATAAGGTGCCACATGAGAGGGTGGGCATCAAACTAAAAGAAGTGGCAGTTCAGGGTGATGTTTGTAAATGGGTGCAGAATTGGCTCAGACACAGGAAGCAGAGGGAGATGGTGTGAGGAACCTCATCAGAATTGGGTGATGTTAAGAATGGTGACCAGCAGGGGGCAGTGCTAGAGCTGCTGCTATTTTTAATATTTATAAATGATTTAAATAGGAATATAAAGAACAAGCTGCTTAAATTTGCAGATGATACCAAGAGAGGTGGATTAGCAGATAATTTGGAATCTGTTATATCATCACAGAAGGACTTGGACAGCAGACAGGCTTGGGCAGATTTGTGGCAGATGAAATTTAATGTCAGTAAATGTAAAGAATTACACATAGGAAGTGAAAATGTGAGGTTTGAATACACAATGGGCGGTCAGAAAATCAAGAGTCCACCTTATGAGAAGGATTTAGGAGTCATAGTGGACTCTAAGCTATCAACTTACAGTCAGTGTTCAGAAGCCATTAAGAAGACTAACAGGTTATATAGCACCTTGATGTGTGGAGTACAAGTCACAGGAGGTTCCGCTCAAGCTTTATAACACACTGGTGAGGCCTCATCTGGAGTTCTGTGTGCAGTTTGGGTCTCCATGCTACAAAAAGGACATAGCAGCACTGGAAAGGGTCCAGAGAAGAGCGACTTGGTCGATTCAGGGCTACAGGGGGTGAGTTATGAGGAAAGATTCAAAGAGCTGAGCCTTTACAGGAGATGAAGAGGAGACCTGAGTGTAGTTTTTCAAATTATGAAGGGAATTAGTCCAGTGAATAGAGACGGTGACTTTTAAATGAGTTCATCAAGAACACGGGAACACAGTTGGAAACTTGTGAAGGGTGAATTTCGCACAAACATTAGGAAGTTCTTCATTACCAAAGGACAATAGACACTTGGAATAAGTTACCAAGTAGTGTGGTAGACAGTAGAACGTGAGGGACTTTCAAACCTCAACTTGATGTTTCTTTTGGAAGAAATAAGTGGATAGGACTGGCAAACTTTGTTGGGCTGAATGGCCTGTTCTCGTCTCGAGTGTTCTAATGTACATTAGGTTTATGTAAAGAGTCCATATTTGCATTGTTGGCCCTTCTTTCTTTTTCAAGACCTCTGCAATTCACCCTGGCAGGCTGTCAATCAACTTCTGGGCCAAATCCTGACTGATGGTAGCCCATTCTTGCACATACAATGCTTAGAGTGAGTTTGTCAGAATTTGTGGGTTTTTGTTTGTCCACCCACCTCTTGAGGACTGACCACAGGTTCTCAATGGGATTAAGGTCTGGGAAGTTTCCTGGCCATGGACCCCAAATTTCAATATTTTGTTCCCTGAGCCACTTTTGCTTTACGGCCCGGTGCTCCATCATGTTGGTCACTAAACTGTTCTTGGATTGTTGGGAGAAGTTACTCTCGGAGGATGCTTTGGTACTCCAAGCATGGATTATGCAAGAATGGGCTACCATCAGTCAGGATTTGGCCCAGAAGTTGATTGACAGCAAAAAACAAGGGCCAACACTGCCAATATGGACTCTTTGCATAAACGTAATGTAACTGTCAATAAAAGCCTTTGAAACTTCTGAACTGCTTGTAATTCTACTTCAGTACAACATAGAAATATCAGAGAAAAAGATCTAACATTGAAACACTGAAGCAGCAAACTTTGCGATAACCAATACATGCGTCACTCTCAAAACGTACTTTTAAACTCACTGTGGTTTCCGCACTGACACATAGTCAGGGATGACCCCACCACTATTTTCTGTGCAGACAAAACTCCAAGATTGCACAAGGTTTCAATCTGGCTGACATGCTCACCACTGCACCTGCTAACCCTTCTAAAGGCAAAGCCTCCCATTCCAGGCCTTCCTTTTCATTTTACCCTATCAGGGTGCCACCCTTTCTTCACCCCCTATGTCACGCCTTTGCATATTTCCCTGGTTTACTTTACAGGCTGCTCTCCTGGGTGTTCTGACCAGACTGAAGTGACTCACAGCCGCCATGCTGCATCCTGGCTGAGATGCTGCAATATTTTGGAATATGATTAAGGGGTCCACTTTAAAAACAGTTTTAGACATCACTGCTGGAGCTTGATTTGAAGTACTTTGAATATTTTGCAGCCATTTTGAAATTATTTTCATTCATCTTGTAGACCCCGGTTAAGTATCTCCAACAAACTGTGTGCAATGATGGGCTGTCCCAAACCTGACTAAGCACCAGGTCACAAGTCGTTTTACAGTTCATAAAAACATTCAGACTGCACAAGTGATCTTCATTTTTGAGAACATACCATATGAAATGCTGATCATGAAAAGCCCTCAAAGAGATTAAGACTGAATCACGGGATGTTTAATCAGCTAATTAATGTTGGTTTTATATAAAGTCTTTCACAGCACAAACAAACAATACTCCATAAATCTTACAAACCAACACAAGATAAAAGGGCTACAGTAGGTGCCAAGCTGAGGTGCTGAACTGACAGGGCAGTCTTCTCCGACGCTCTGACTGTGCCACGCACCAGTCCAGGTCAGACTGAGAAAATCAGAAGGCTTAAGGTGCGGCTCAGATCTTGGTGTAGGATAGAAAGGTGCAAGTTTATGGGGCACTGGGACTCCTTTTGGAACAAGTGAGATCTGTTTTGCCATGACAGGTTAAATTTGAGTTGGAGGAGCTCTAATGTGTTGGGGAGGTGAATGAGCCAAGTAGTCAAGGATTGTTTAAAGTTGGGAATGAGGGGTCAGGGAGTTTAGGACGGGTCAGGTTTAGAACTGTACACAAAGAGACTATGAATAGTGTAAAAACCAACAGGCAAAGTAACTTTTATTGTAGTCTAAAATTGAAGTGCAAAAGTAAAACAACATTAAAAATCACTTGCCTTAATCAAAAATAAAACAAGTGAGGTGGAGTTTTATGAGGGAGAGCATAATTATGATTTTACAGCAATAACAGAAACCTGGCTAAATAACAAAGTTGGGGATGAGTAGAACACAGAGGGATACCCATTTTACAGGAAGGATAGGCAGAAAAGAAAGAGGGGAGCTTGTCATTTATGTTACACAAAATTTAAATGCAAGTCTTCTTCAATTGGACGATGAGCCCCATCTTAGTGAGGATGTCTGGTTTTGAATATAAAGAATTAGGGAAACAGGCCTTATTTTAGGAAGTGTGTTATAGACCCCACAAAGCAGACCGTGTATTTCAATTTGCATCTTTTTAATAATATGAAAATATAGGGGCATCAGTCTTGGTGGACTTTACACAAATACTAAATGGCCTAACCTTATGAATAGCAGAGGAGGGATTTTTAGACATAATCAGACAGGGGAAGCCTGTCTAGAATTAGTATTTTGTAATAATCAGGACAGAACTGAGGGTGTAAAGGTGATTGAACCACTAAGGTCAGGTAACCATAAAATAATACAATTCTCAGTGTTTTGGGAGAATGCGGATGCAAAGCCTAAAACTGTTAAGCTTAGCTTTTATAGGAGAAATTTTAAGCAGATGTAGCAAAGTCTAAAAGGGATAAACTGGGGTAAGCTTTTAAGTGCAGAGACATTCAAGGAACAGGTTCAAAAACTTTTACATACAATGTAGGACAAGTACACACTTAAATTAGGAATTAGTAGGGGGACAAAAAAAAAAAACAAGCAAAAAAAATCTCTGCAATGGGTAAGGAAATAAGTAGGAAGCTGCAAAAGAAGACAAAAAAGACAAATAACATACTGTATAAAGACTAATAACTCAATGCAAGTTGCAGGGTATATAAAAACATGAGGGCAACCATCAAGAAGGATATTAGGGAAGCTGAAAGGCAGGTAAAGAGGAACATAGCAGGTAAAGGGAAAGACGATCCAACGACATTCTTTGAGTATTTTAGTACAAGAACAGTCAAGGAGGAGGTGAAGTAAAGGGGAATAGTAAAGGGGAATATGAGATATAGATATATTATATATATATATATATATATATATATATATATATATATATATATATATATATATATATATATATATATATATATATATATCACGGCATTCGTAGTCTGAATCACAATCTGATTGTATGGGTGGTTACCTACCAGGTAACGCTTGTGGTTGGTCAGCAAGTCGGCTAACATCCGCCACGTGCCCTCTTTCAGTTGTGAGAAGCAGATCATAGAATGGTTGAAATAGTTTACTGTCAAATAATGCAAAGAGTACGCGACACATGTTTCTCCCTAATTCGGGGCTCATCAGGCGTTCACACAGTCACTGCACTCCCTCTCGGGAATCGAACCTCGGACGTCAGTGCTAGAGGCGAAGCCCCTAACATTGCGCCACGGCGTGTGGTTCGTTTATTTGACAGCATGTAGATCGGGGTAATTACATTCACGGCATTCGTAGTCTGAATCACAATCTGATTGTATGGGTGGTTACCTACTATATATATGACAGTGAAATAGTGGACGCTTTACACTTGTACTTTTCTGAGGTCTTCACAAGTGAGGAAGTGGATAACCTCCCAGCAGTAACAGGGACTACTAAGGAGGTACTGAGTGATTGAGAAATTGTAGAAGAAGTGCTGCTGAGATTAAATAGGCTGACATCAAACAAATCACCAGGACCAGATCATATTTACCCTAAAATTCTTAAGGAGGTTAGCGAGTACAGATATAAACCCTTGACACATATCGTTAAGATATGCACACTGGGGAAATTCCAAACAACTGGAAAATGGCAAATATCTTGTTGTATAAAGGATGATCGGACAGATCCAAGTAACTACAGGCCAGTAAGCTTAACATACACCACAGGTAAATAGAAGGAAGTATTAAGGAAAAGACTGAGCAACACATAGCAAGAGCAGGACAGTCAACATGGGATCAGAAGAGGAATGCTGTGTTTTACTAACATGCTGGAATCAACAAAAAGATATGACCAATGTGGAACATATGATATTTTTGATCATTTTTTTATATTTATTTCCAGGTGCCACATGAGAGGATGGGATTGCAGGGTGTGGTGTTTAGATGGGTGCAAAACTGGCTAACACATACGAAACAGCGGGTGTGAGGAACCCTAATCAGAATTGGGCGATGTTAAGAGGGGTGTCCAGCAGGTGTCAGTGATAGGGCAAAAAGTAATTTTACAGTTGTTAACTTTATTAATTCAAAAGAACGTCACAATGGCACAATCTTGTAAGTACTGAAATTATGGGACTTCATTTGTGCATTCTTGTTGTCAACTTATTATTAATATTGTTATTGGCAAGAAGAAGAAGAAGAAATAAGACAATACAAATAAATAATAAATAAATAATACAAGATGATTTGGATAGGAATATAAATAACAAGCTGGTTAAGTTTGCAAATGATACCAAGACAGGTGGATTAACAGATGATCAAGATCCACTGAATCATCACTGAGGGACTTGTGGGAGAAGAAACTTACTAGAAGTAAAGTAAAGGTAAATTATTACATATGGGAAGTAAAATGCTCCACCTGAACACACAATGGTCTTAAACTTCAAGGTGCATGAGAAGGACCTGGGAATCATAGTGGACTCATCAGCATCAGCATCAGAAAGCGTACAGAAGCAATCAAGAATGCTAATCCAATGTTAGGCTATATAGCGGCCTAATGTGTGGAGGGAGGCTTAGCCTTAAAATATTAAATTTGGTATTTTTCAGGTCAGTTGTTTCTCCACAAACATGACATATATTCATTTGCCAAGTGAAATTGTGCTCTAAAGTTAAGCATTTTATATAAAATTTTAAAGAATACGTACATTTTATAATGGTAGTTATGGGGCATGGTAAACTCAAAATCAAAAAAGCCTAAAAACTTACCAAATACTTCAATTTTTCTAGCCAAAAAAGCGGTCTAGCATTAATCTGTGTCTTGAGATTACGCACACACATTGTAAAACACTTTAGAAGTGTCATTTTCAAACAAACAAAAACACCAAAATTATGAGATTGAAAGACGAGCTGTGTGTGCTAAATCAGTGCTCATCTTCCTCCACGACCTTTCACACTGCGATGCGTGGTTATCTCTGGAAAGACAACAATTCACACTAAACTGTTCCTGCCATGTGCTTGGTATCATCCTAATTTACTTATTTATGCAAACTCATCCTAGTAAAGCCACTGCCATCACACAAGTGAACAGAAAACCTATCCTTACCTCAAGAAAAACAAGAGAAAAAACAAGAGAAACATAGAAGGCAGGTTTTTAAATATCAAACTTTAGCCATTTCAAAAGTGGACGTATTTGGAAAGTTTTTTGCCGTTATTTTTGCAGTGGTGGCCCATGCCACATAGCTTCCAGTACTGGCAACATATTTTTAAAAATGTACAGAAAACGTGCATCTTTAAAACACAATTTTGTGGCAAAAGCATACATATCATGTTTTGTGAAGAAATAACTAACCTGAAAAATTTCAGACTTATCGTTTAAGCGTTTTAACACGTTAGTGAGGCCTCAACTGTACTCCTGTATTCAGTTTTGGTCTCCATATTACAAAAATGACAGAGCAGAGCTAAGGAAAGTTCAGAAGAAAACAAACTAGGCCGATTCTGGGACTAAGAAATACAAGCAATGAGGAGAGATTGAAAGTGATGATCCTTTTCAGCTTAAGGAAAACAAACATTAAGATGAAAGTGTTTAAAACAAGGAAAGGAATTGCTTTGATGAACATCAGCAACAAGAACACAGAAACGTGGTTGGAAACTTGTTCAAGTCAGATTTTGTGCAAACGACAGAAAGCTTCTTCATATAATGAACTACAGACACATGGAATAAATTACCAAGTAATGTGGTGGAGAGTAGGAATTTAGGGACCTTAAATTCTCGACTTGATATTTTGGACAAAGTAAGTAAGATGGATGAGCTTGAGGGGCTGAATGGCCTGTTCTTGTCACAATTTTCTAATGTACTGATGGGCAGAGACTTTGACAGCACAGCACACCACACGGTCAGCCCAAAACTCTGAGATTTGCATGTCATGACATCCTTAGTAAGTCATAAACTTAGAAAAGCTCAGAGTATTCGTTACTATTAGAGCGGAGACCCTGACTGTTTTAAATAACAAAAACAACATTAATTCTGCAGAACATATCCATGCAATACAGGTAAAAATATTTGAGCTACAAGAAGAATAAAGAAAGAATTGAAAACATCTACATAATACATATAAACAAGTAAGCGACAGAGCTGGTAAAGCCCTTAAACATTTGGATAAGATACTGCAATGGTGAGGCTAACCAAATGTGCACAATGGACTTGCATGTGTAACACTTCTACTGAGGAGCAAGAAAGAAAAAGTCACGACAGTCCACGTGGACTCAACTAGAGAGTGTTACTTCTTTGTCTCATTTGTGTTTTAAATTTTATTTTAATTTTTTATTTGCACTTCATGTTATTACATTGTGGATCCTGAGCTTCACAACTTTGTCTATCTGTATACTTGTGTATGGTTGAGATGACAAAGTTCACTTTGACTTGACTAGTAAGATTTGTAACGCAGCACTCATGATATGAAGCATCCCTGCCAAGACGGGCTTTTCAGAATTTGTGCAGCTCACTCACTGGGGCCTCATCTGTAACAGTACTGCACATTTAGAGCCTTCTATATTGCCAGAGGAACAAAGAAGCACTCAAGAAGAATTGATGGGAAGCAGTTGATCAGGTCCAGGATAGTGGGTCTGAGCTTTAATGAATGATTTACGGAGCTGAACCGTGTTCTCCATTAGAAGGATTAAGCAGGGGTGATAATGGATGGACAGATGGAGAACATTATTTGCATCTCAACAGAGTTTAAAAGTCCATCAAAATGAGTTTTTAAATATTCTCCCATCCTCAAACCTCCATAGAGCACTAAGAAAGTTATGTCCAGCTAAGGTCTCTACTGGCTGCAGCAGGTATAAGACAGATACTAACCTGGGACAGGGTACCAATCCATCAGAGGGCACACTCACACACACACACCCATACTGGGTGTCCATTTACCCTGACACACTTGCCTAAGAGACTAAGAACAATTCCGGACACATTTCCCATCTTTGTGGAGTGTGGATGTTCTCCATGTTTTGAGTTTCTGGATTTAAAAAAATAAAAATTGGTATGAAAAGGGCCATCCAGTACTTCCATGTAAAATACACTTCAGTGACAGCACAGAGAAGCACTTAATGGATGATCTTATAATTACAGTACAGTGGAACTTCGGGTCACAACCATAATTCACTCCAAAACTCTGGTCGCAACCCGATTTGGTTGTGACCCGAAGCAATTTCCCCCCACAGGATTGTATGTAAATACAATTAATCCATTCTGGACCGTACGAGCTGTATGTAAATATATTTTTTTTAAAGATTTTTAAGCACAAAAATAGTTAATTATACCATAGAATGCACAGTGTAATAGTAAACTAAATGTAAAAACATTGTATAACACTGAGTAAACCTTGAACAGAGAAAACTAACATTGCAGGAGTTCACACTAACAGCCTTACGAACCGCTCGCTGTAAACACTTTTTTTTTTAATGAGTTTTAAGCACAGGGAAAAAAAATACACATTTGAAAAATCCGTAATTTATACAAAAACTAACCATAAACAACCAAGAAAACGAACCTTGCAGGAGTCGAGTTCTGGCATGAACGAAGTGAGGAGGAACTGGGTGGAGAGGAGATTACAGTTTTGAGGTAAAGTCCCTCTGCGTGATGCACGTCTGACCGAGAACAATGTACTGTACAGGGAGAGACTGAACACGTGCGTAAATCACCGGTGTGTACAAACCGGAAGGGAAACTGGCTTGTTCGTCACCCGAGTGTGTGGTCGTAAACAGATGCAAAAGTTTGGCAAAATTTTTGGTCATAACCCAATTTGTACGTGTTCAGAGACGTTCGTGACCCGAGGTTCCACTGCACAACAATATAGAATCAAGGTGCACATACATGCTACACGGTCAGGGCAGGTTGGTGAGCATGCACTGCTACCACCCAATGAAACAGCCCGGGATCCTGATTGGCAACCCCCCAGGCAGACACGCAGTCCAGTCCCACCCTTTGGAAATGACCACAGCCAGGTGTTATGTGGGCGTCCCCTTGGCCTGGTCCAGTCACTCGGGTCCTCAACAATGAGGATCACGTGAGCCGGATCACCCTCGGGTAACTGCACGACATGGCCATAGTGCCGTCACTGATGCTCCTTCACAATGCAGGTAACGTGCCCCATTCGGGACTCTATGAGCAATCGCTCATTCAACACAAAGTCACACCAGTGGTACCTGAGGACCCTCTGAAAAGACACACATGAAGGAGTCCAGCCTTCATCTCAGGTCACTGGATAGAGTCCATGTCTCGCAAAACAGGGAGCACCAGTAAAGATTTGGGCCTTCGTCCTTTTGCATAGACATTGGGAGCGCCACACACCCCTTTACACAGACCTCATGACCAGCACCCCCCCCCCCCATGCTCTCCCAATCCGTCTAATGACTTCATAAAAAGAGTCACAAGAATGTCACTGCCGAGGTGAGTAAACCTCTTGATGAGGTCGACACTCTCTCCGCATACAAATAAATGAAGAGTGAAATTAACAAAACATTTAATCAAATGATCAACGTCAATATTTAAATCAAAACTAAACAAATTGGGTCAAATGAAGTAAGCAGGCTGCACAGACCAACAAGACAGAACGGCAGACAAGTGGCTTGATGTCACTGTCCATGTCGATCTTTACACATCCAGGCAGAAGTGTGTGTGTGTGTGTTTTCATTTCTTTCCCTTCATCATCAACCATATGCTCCGGCAGGACAAACAAGCTGTGAGTTCTCGTCTCTTAAACTTATTTGAGTGTGTTTATGTGCACACAGGTATATCTATAAAATACAAGTATAAATGTGACAGACAGGCATGACTTTTTTGTAAACTACTGAGGCTAGGACTTTGTTTTAATCAAAAACGTATGACATGATACGCTCTGAAGAAGCAAACAAAATGGCTAAGCAGCAACTTCCATGAAATTATTGAGGTTCACATCTTTTCTAAAGCAAACGGATTGAGAAGGTGACAAGGCAGTGAGAGAAAAAAAAAAGCAGAGCTGTGACATCAGCTAGCATGGAGGAGGACAGTCCCGGCGTGTCGGCTACGAGTAACCAGCTAACACCTTGACCTTGGGCGGACTGCGCATTGTATAGTTTAAATAAATTACGTATCTCAAAACCACCTGTACAAAAATTCTGCAAATCAAGTGGCCTGGTCCCCTGACTAGAGAGAGCGGACTGAAAAGAGTCTTGTTAAACTGAACAATTTCTGTGGCGGTTATTGTTGGACATGGGTGAAGCCATTTTTGAAGGATATGGGGTGACATAATGGCCCAAAAGCAATATGCACAGAGACAGTAACAAGACAGAGACAATGCAACTTGTTTGTAGAAAATTGGTCTTGGCACTCGGAGTGGATATCCGCGTGTTCTAAAATGTGATCTCTTTACTGGGATGGAGTCATCCAGGACCTTTACACAATCCAAAAAAACACTTGCAATTTTAAGAAATGAAAATCAATTTTGAGTTTCCACAGACATACTATCGAGACACCACACTGAATCAATTTTGCCTGACACTTCAAACATTGTAGAATTTGACTCAATAGTGACAACACCACCAAATGACACACTGGGAAATGGCGAGCGACGCCGAGGGACTCGGCCACTACATCACAGACTATATTAACTTCTGGGTATTACTACTGGCTTTACTGTTATTTCATCTCATTTCCTTTGAAGGACATTTTCACATGTAATATTACAGTTTTATATTTTTTGTGTATTGTGTGTTGCAGCACTGGTTTGTTAGTGTTGTTTTGCTTTTGTACCCAGTTGGAGTGACACTATAGTGACAATAAAGGATTTCTATTCTATTCTATTCCAAGACAGCGGTACTCTCAAAGACAGAGCAGCACTAAACCAAACAACAAGCCCAAGATTACTAAAAAGCTATAAAGGTCTCCTGAATGAAAAAAGAGAACATTTAAATCCAGTGGTAAAAAGGCTACGAAGGACACACAGCAAGTGCTAAAGATAAAGCCGAGTGAAGGAAAGGAAGCTTAAAAACCTAAAACAGAAAACAAACTCACTTGGAACAACATGAAGGATGTCTAGAATAGACTGGTCATCATTACTGGACTCAAGCAATGCAGGGCTCGGGCACCAGAAGGAGATGTGGACAAAGCAAATGCCCCAAACCCATCTTCAATAAACAACCAGTCTCACAAAAAACCCATCCCTACTACATCAACAGCTTCTACCATGTCAACTGGAATGGCCTCCACCTCTTCCCATCAGTGTGGACTGTCCATAACTAGGAAGACAACCAAGGAAGTTACACAAAGGAAAAGCTGAGGGACCAGATGAAGTCAGTCTGAGTTCTTAAAGCCTGTGCTGACCAACCTTGTGGTGTCCTCTGACACCTGTTCAGTTTGTCCCTAAGGCTTCAGAAAGTGCTGCTGTAGTAGAAGCCCTCCTGTATTGTTCCTGTTCCAAAGAAGGCAGGTACCACTTCACCTAATGACTACAGATCAGGAGCACTTAAATTTCACACCAAGATGACCGTTGAGAGGCTGGTCCTGGATTATACAAGTTCTCGTGATGGACCACCAGAACCAAATGCAGTATGGAGTGGATAATGCAGTTATCTGTCTGCTCCACAAGGCTGGCAGCACTGTGAGGATTCTGTTTTTTGATTTCTCCAGCGCATTCAATACCATCAATCCATCCCTGATGATCTGCAGGTGGATGAGCCTGTGGAGTCCTGGCTGATGGACTATCTGTGGGGCAGACCACAGTCTGTGAGAACAAACCATGAATAGGCCTGTCTGCTTTACTCTTCACACTTCAGACTATAGTACTAGGGTGTTGTACCGTGTTAGCCATTATGAATGTTGAGAAAAGCCAAGCAAAATGACCCCTTTTATTGGCTAACTAGAAAGATTACAATATGCAAGCTTTCAAGGCAACTCAGGCCCCTTCTTCAAGCAAGATGTCACTTCAGACTAGAAATGTAACAGCAGGTCAGGGTCACTTGCAGAAATTCTCAGCTGATTCTGCACTTGACTAGGGGGTTGAGACAAAGGAGAGGAGTCAGGGGGAGATCTTTTGAGTATTGTCTGCATCTGAACATCAGCAAAACCAAAGAACCAGTTAGAGACGTTCACCGCACCACAAGGGCCTCTATGTCCAGTTACTGTTCAGGGAGTGGAGGGAGTCAAGGATGTGCAGTCCTACAAGTACTTAGGGGGTCCACATCAATGACAGGTTGGACTGGTCTTGGAACACAAGAGGAACTACAGAAGAAAGGGCAGAGCAGAGCCTTTTTCTTTAGGACACTGCAGTCCTTTCTGAGGGTAGTGACATCCTTCACATGTTCCACATCCTTGTGATGGTCAGTGTGGTGTGCTGGGCTAGTACCATCATTTCAAGAGAGGCCCACAGAAACAAACACACTAATTAAAAGGGCAAGCTCTGTTATAGGACACACTCTGGACCCCCTAGCGGTCAAGGCAAAGGAGAGAATTAAAACCGAGTGCCATTATGAACAATGCTGCACATCTTCTCTGTGACACACTAACACCGAACCCACAAATCATTCAGAAGAAGTGTGACAAAAATAAAAACACAATGGCAACGGCAATACACCTGTATAGTGCATTTCAGGACTGGGATTGCCAAGTCTGACGTTATATCTTTTTAATTTTTCCTTCCTTTTTATTCAATTCTAGTGTGATCAGATGACACTGCGTATAGATAAATGTATTTACTGAGCTTCTGTAAAAGGCCAAATTTCCTCGAGGACAAAAGAAATTCTATCTCAGCTTCTCTTACATTTACATTTTTACATTTACATCATTTAGCAGACGCTCTTATCCAGAGCGACTTACAACAGTGCTTAGTAGTCTACGACTGTTCTTCAGTCTTTAAGTCTTTATATGAAAGAATAAAAAAAGAATAAAAAAAAACAAAACAAAAAAAACACACACACACACACCCCAAGCCAGAAGGAGAACATGCAAACTTCATACAAGGCCAGTGACTTGAACCCTGTCTACTGCTCTGTTGCTGCTCCTTTCCAAGGCAGGCAGGACCCAACCCTGGACACGGATGTCCAGTCCATCATAGCCCCCAATCCACGGTCTCCAGGTCACTTAACCTTGCGTGTCTTTGGCATATGGGATCCGAGCATGAGGTTTGTCAGACGGAGGGCTGCCAATCAACCCGTCAAGCTCTTCTGGTGTAACACCTGACTTCAAAATATTGGAAACTTTCCACTATTCTCGAAACCGTTTTAAAATTCAGCATTGTGGTCCAGGCAAGAGCAAACCCCGGACGGGGCGCCAATTCAACGCAGGCCGAGCAGCGGAGGACATCAAAAACAAAACTAAAACGAGAGACCACGTCCACGTGCAACAGAAACTTAATAAAACCACAAAGACGAGAAACGCAGAGAGGCGAGGAATCCCCCAGGCCGACTTTGTCAGCTTCTTCTTGTTCAGCGTGACGTTACCCAGGAGTTCACTTTAAGTTCCCAAAGCCGCTTTTTGTGCCAAAGGGAGCACGACACGGTCCGATGATGGGGATTTTGGGGTGGCTTGAGTCCGATGTCCTCACTGCTAACCCCGGTAACCGAATCGTACTTTGGGCCATCAGTAGGCGTTGCAACTTCCTAAAGCTTCAGACACTCGAAGACCACCGCAGTGTGTATTGCGTATTTCACTTTATTATATAAAGTTACTATACCGCCCTATTATTTACACAAGTAATACAGTGCGATGATAAACTGGCCCTGTCATCAATAAAGTCCTTCTAATCAAAACGTGTCGCGTGCTCTCCATTAGCCGTCGTCGCCGCCTCGGACTTTGGTAGTAAACACCGAACTTGAAATGTAAACTTGTCCGCTCGACTCCAGTAGATGGTGGCGGCTCGTCGTTAACAAGGAAGTAAAGCCTGACAGGCCACCAAAAGAGACAAAAATAGGCCACCCACCTGAACATAACATCAGGGTACACAGAAGCGTCGTCCCTAAATCGGCTCCCATTGCTCTGCAGAGCAGCTCGACTCTCCGCGGCACGCCGTAGCGGTGTTGGGCTCCGCTCCGCTGGGGCCGAAGAGGCGTTCCAGTCCGAGAGGGAGGAGCCTGAAGGGAAAAGGAAGGTAACCTGCTTAAAAAAAAACGAAACGCCGAATTTCCCGTCCGCCGCTTACAGTAAAAGAAGAAGAAACCACAGCGCGTATTGTGTCACAACAAGAAGCCAACACTTCTACGTGCGCACGATTCGCGGTTGAAAAATGCGGGCCGCAAACTTAAAAGAGCTCGTGTCGTTAGTTCTTATAGAAACCTCGACATTCTTTAATAAGGATCTGGATGAGTTATGGGGCAGTTCAACTGACGAGCTCTGTCACCTTTCTTCTGTTCTTATCGCTAAAAATGCCACCCAGTGGAGTGGCGTTTCCTTCCAGTCTGCACTCACTGGAACCCTGAACTGGACTGTTTTTAGGCGGGCTGCTGTTCCTGGCCGAATGTTTGCAGTAGAAATGCACGATTAGCATACAACACCGCCCAGTTTGATTTTAAAGTAGCTCATTTACATACAGGCGGAATTTTGACCAAACAAGACTCTGTACACAGTGATATTGGCATAAAGAAACGCCCCTCTTGGGTTGAAGTAGGCTAATTTACATGTAGGATTTACATATTGGGTAAAAAGAGGAGCCGCAATTATCCGCCAAGTCAAGCCAAGTTTATTGTCATGTGCAGATAGTGCAGTGAGATTCGTACTTGTAGATCTCCTCTGAAAACTTGACATAATACAATGCAAAAAAAAGAAGAAAATGCAGACTAATTCGCATTAAACCACATCTATCTAATTAAATTAAAATATATTAGCATAAAGTAACGCCCCATTCGTGTATTTTACATACGGGGCCACCTCTTGATAGGTAAACAATGAAATCAAAATTCCCCTGCAGCTTTTAATATCATTTGAATTGGAGAACGCCTCTCCTCTCTTGTAATAGACAGAAATGTGGGAGCGGAATTCCCCTTCCATCAACGATTGTCGTTTCGCAAGTCTATCGATGTCGGCTTTTCTTTCAGCCTGTCGTAAACTGAAGGCAGAGTGACCAAATCTGTTCAGTCCGCTTTTCTGAGTGCCGAGGGTTTTCAAGAACTTCTGAGCCGTGTATGTACTCTAAATGAACACATTCTTAGGACCCCTAGTACAGCTGCTCTACCTTGTAATTATCTAATCAGCCCGGCAGGTGGCAGCAGTGCAATGCATGAACTCCTGCAGATCCAGGTCAGGAGCTTCAGTTCATGTTCACATCAAAGACCAAAACGGGGAATTAATGTGGTCTCCGTGATGGGCACCGTGGTATGATTGTGAGTATTAGATGGGCTGATCGGAGTACTTCTGGAGCTGCTGATCTTCTGGGATTTTCATACATAAGAGTCGCGAGAGTTTCCCAAACATGCAGTGAGCAGCACATTTGGGGAGGGATGCACCTTATTGATGAGAGATGTCAGAGGAGAATGGCCACACTGGTACGGGGTGAAAGAAAGGCTATAGTAACTCAGACAAGCACTCGGTGCAACTGTGGCAAACAGAAAAGAATAGGAAAGGTGCTGTATAAATAAAATGTAATTATTATATTATTATTATTATTATTGTTTAAAGCATCTCAGAATGCACAAAACGTTAAGCCTTGAGGTGCATTACAACATCACTTAATTCTAAAGCACGCTTTCATACACAGGATGTAGTTCAAAGTGCTTTAAAAAGATGTAAAAAAAATGAAAATTAGAGAAGAATAACGAATGAATAACATAGAAAACAAATAAATATGCATTTACAAATATATGGATATGTAATTAATAGACAAGTAGAGTCCTTAAATATAGTTTCATTTTTTTCCATCTCGAACAATGAGTCTGATAAAAAGGTCAGATAGCCAGGGTGGACAGAAAATAAATAGATAGATACAGTACATCTGGAAAGTATTCCCAGCACTTCATCACTTTGTCCACATTTTGTTATGTCACAGCCTTATTCCAAAATGGATTAAATTCATTTTTTTCCTCAGAATTCTACACACAACACCCCATAATGACAACGTGAAAAAAGTTTACTTGAGGTTTTTGCAAATGTATTAAAAATGAAAAAACTGAGAAATCCCATGTCCATAAGTATTCACAGCCTTTGCCATGAAGCTCTAAATTGAGCTCAGGTACCTCCTGTTTCCCCTGATCATCCTTGAGATGTTTCTGCAGCTTCATTGGAGTCCACCTGTGGTAAATTCAGTTGACTGGACATGATTTGGAAAGGCACACACCTGTCTATAGAAGGTCCCACAGTTGACAGTTCATGTCAGAGCACAAACCAAGCATGAAGTCAAAGGAATTGTCTGTAGACCTCCGAGACAGGATTGTCTCGAGGCACAAATCTGGGGAAGGTTACAAAAACATTTCTGCTGCTTTGAAGGTCCCAATGAGCACAGTGGCCTCCATCATCCGTAAGTGGAAGAAGTTCGAAACCACCAGGACTCTTCCTAGAGCTGGCCGGCCATCTAAACTGAGCGATCGGGGGAGAAGGGCCTTAGTCAGGGAGGTGACCAAGAACCCAATGGTCACTCTGTCAGAGCTCCAGAGGTCCTCTGTGGAGAGAGGAGAACCTTCCAGAAGAACAACCATCTCTGCAGCAATCCACCAATCAGGCCTGTATGGTAGAGTGGCCAGACGGAAGCTGCTCCTTAGTAAAAGGCACATGGCAGGAAACCAGGCACTGCTCATCACCAGGCCAATACCATCCCTACAGTGAAGCATGGTGGTGGCAGCATCATGCTGTGGGGATGTTTTTCAGCAGCAGGGACTGGGAGACTAGTCAGGATAAAGGGAAAGATGACTGCAGCAATGTACAGAGACCTCCTGGATGAAAACCTGCTCCAGAGCGCTCTTGACCTCAGACTGGGGCGACGGTTCATCTTTCAGCAGGACAACGACCCTAAGCACACAGCCAAGATATCAAAGGAGTGGCTTCAGGACAACTCGGTGAATGTCCTTGAGTGGCCCAGCCAGAGCCCAGACTTGAATCCGATTGAACATCTCTGGAGAGATCTTAAAATGGCTGTGCACCGACGCTTCCCATCCAACCTGATGGAGCTTGAGAGGTGCTGCAAAGAGGAATGGGCCAAACTGGCCAAGGATAGGTGTGCCAAGCTTGTGGCATCATATTCAACAAGACTTGAGGCTGGAATTGCTGCCAAAGGGGCATCGACAAAGTATTGAGCAAAGGCTGTGAACACTTATGGACATGGGATTTCTCAATTTTTTTATTTTTAATAAATTTGCAAAAACCTCAAGTAAATTTTTTTCATGTTGTCATTATGGGGTGTTGTGTGTAGAATTCTGAGGAAAAAAAAGAATTTAATCCATTTTGGAATAAGGCTGTAACATAACAAAATGTGGAAAAAGTGATGCGCTGTGAATACTTTCCGGATGCACTGTAGATAGATAGATGGATATGAAAGGCACTATATAATAGATAGATAGATAGATATGAAAGGCACTATATAATAGATAGATAGATAAAACTTTAATATTTATCCCCAGGGGAAATTAAGGTTTTCATAGAAGCTCTTTAAATAAATACATAAATACGTAGATAAATAAATAATTATACACAAACAGTATGTTCTGAACACCCACCAGAATGACTAAAAAGCAAGAAAATTCAAAATAAATACAAGTTCTTCCTTGGTAGTCCCACTAAGGCACTATACTGGCATACTGCTGTTGGTATTAAGAACCACCAATCACATTTTTTCACACACTTGTGCTGAATGATTCGTTGGTTGTAATTCCTGTGTTTATGTGTCACAGAGAGGGTGTGCAGCATTGTTCATAACGGCACTCAGTTTTGTCTTCATTCTCCTCTTCTTCTAGCACCAGGGGGTCCAGTGTGGGTCCAATAACTGAGTCTGACTTTTTAATTAGCTTGTTGATTCATGTAATAATATAATAAAATGCATTATTAGAAATGTTTGTGCCATCTGTTGGAATGACAAATGCAACACATTGTGTTACTAAAAATGGTTTGTGATGCTCCATCTGTTGGAATGACACAGACATGAGAGCCAGATGGACACACAGACGCTTATCCTTTTATTAAGGTGGATTTGTAGCTTTTTAAAAGTGAATTCCCACCAATATAATTCTACTTAGACTGGTGTGATGTGCTCAGATTTTATTTTTTCAGTTCAGATTCTTGCTGCTGCATTCTGGACTAACTGCCCCCGGCTGATGTCCTTCTTCGGTAGTCCACATAGGAGTGCATTACAGTAATCTAGTCGACTAAAAATAAAAGTGTGGATTAATGTCTCGGCATCTTGCAGTGTTATAAGGGTTCTAATTTTTGTTAAGTTCCTTTAATGTAAAAATGCAGTCCTAGTAATCTGGTTAATGTGTGACTTCAAGTTTAGGTCCAAGCCCAGGATGACATCTACCTGTACACCCTTTACTTCCACCTTGACTTTTAGTGCTAAAGTTTATTTCTTTGACTCTCATTTTTTCCACTTTTACCAACAACTAAGATTTCTGGTTTTTGCTTGAGAAAATTACTACTCATCGACTTAGAAATACAAGAAAGACGATGAAATCTCAAGTTCTAGTAAATGGACAACACCGACAAGATGGCGCTGACTGGTGTGGCAGGCTGTCTGCTCATCTTGTTAATTTATGTTGTCATTTTCTTTTCATGTGTTAGTTTATGCCAGCGGCTACTGTCCTATGACTGCACTTCCTTACTTGATGTCTTTTCTGCCATGTTATCCTCTCAGTTTTCTTCAGCTGATGGGACTTTATTTGAACCTTCACCCTTGACTTCTTTACCTGGACGCTGGTGTTCACCTGTATGAGTGAGTCGAGTGCCCCTCGGAGATGCAGACGCTCCTGACACTGATGTGGACGGCATGCCAACTTTGCTGTTCTATTAAACAATGCCAGCTCAATTTTTCCTCATCGGGTTTGGATTCTAGATGTTCAAGAGTCGTCTTTGACCCATCTTCTCCACTACAGGACGTTGGTCTCCGCCTTGTGATGGTGTGGGTTGGCTCCACCGTACCGGATCCCACTGGGAGCTTCTGAAACCTGCCACCATCAATAGCGTTGTCCGAGGGATGAGCCGAGCAAATGAGGACACAGCACAATGCAAGGGGATGGTGTAAGAGTGCTCAAGTGCTTGTATTGAAAAAAACAAATTAAAGTGCGGTGCAAATCCATAATGTCCAAGAAATAAATCCATAAAATAATCCAAGTGAAAGTGGTGGTTAAGATCAATCCATAAATAATCCCTTAAGAATGAGGTTAAAACACAGGCAGGGAACTGTCCTTAAAATCACCAGCCCTGGTGCAGTCCTTTGACACTTGACGTCTCCTCAGCTTAACCCAGCAGGGGCTCTTGTAGCCAAGAAGGTGCCCATCCAGCAGTTCAGCCCACCTTCAGTGCTGCTCCTAGGCTCAGGCCCCTTATAGCCCCCTCTGGCTGCAGGCAGGGCACCCCATTGATCCCCTGACTCCCGCTGCCAGGCTTGTGGCCCTGTGGTCCATGGCGCCACCTTTGGGATGCCTCGCTCAGCCTGTCACTCCCAGGTCACTCAGCTGGAGAGGCCATCAGCCCCTAAGTGCTGTTCACACACTCCGTGGGACTTCCTCCCGGCTGTCTGCCTTTGCTCTCGTCTGCTCACCTCCTTTAACCTCCATCTTCTCTTCCAATCAGTCTTATTCTTTTCTTTTCCTTTCTCGTGCCAGCTCGTTCTTATAAGGCTATGTGGGCACAGCACCCCAATCGCGCACCACAGGAAGCCATTGTAAAAGAGCACACCTTCAAATTTAGGTGCGTCTCGCCCCAATTACTCCACCAACCCCTTGCAGCTGTGTGAGCGCGCACACCCACGGAGAATGAGCCGGCCAATGAATTATTCATCTTTAAAAACGGCCCTCCTTCCTGAGCGGCGGACCCTCTATACCACAGGCCCTCGGAAGCTGGAAATCGCATTTAGTTTCTCCATCTCAAGGGGGCCTCACTATTGGTCTGTGTGTTCTCAGGGTGGTAACGCTGCTAATCTTCACCGTCTCACTTTTCTACGTCTGTCAAGGCTGAATGCCTGAACGTGATGCCGCTGTCTGTCTCACTGCTGAGACACTGGACTTGTTAACGGTGACCCTTCATGTTTTACTGACTTGGTACCACCAGCTTATTCATTTTTGAACTCTCCTTGGCTGACTCGTCATAGTGGTGGTGGTGGGGGGGGGCATTGCCACTGTTCTTGTGTCAGGGGTCTTACCAGGGGTCCGTTTAGTAGCTTTGAGCTGCAACTTTTTGAAGTGTGTAGCTCTTCCTCTTTGGTTTATAGGCCTCCCGTCATTTACGATGATACGTTCACCACGGAATTCTCTGATCTCCGGGCTCTCGTATGATAAAGTACGCCTTGTTGGCGATTGTAACACTCACGTTTGTTGTCAATCTAAACCTTTGGTTGATGACTTTTTGTCACAATTGGACTCATTTGATTGCTCCTCCTCACTCTCTTGCTCTTACACGTGATATTTCAGTTAATAGCACTGCTATGTGTGATGTTCCACTTACTGACCATTTCTCTCTGACGATGGATTTGAATTTTACTGTTGACATTCCACGTGCCTACCCCGATGGGCCACCTCAAATTGGGACCCGAGTGTTGCCATGCAGCGGGTGGTGCCTCAGCACCACACCAGTTCTGATCCCCAACAGGCCTCACCCCATTGGCTCTCTGATGGTTTTGGGAATGGGTCCGCCTGAAGGCTTTCCCCCAATCCCCTTCATGATGCGAGCCTCCTTTCTATGAGTGGCTGGAGCAGAGCTTCTCCTGTGGAGAGCAGAAAGGAGTCCTGGCTGTCGTCTCAGAGCTGCGTGAGTTTTTTTTATGGTGCCAATCCTGCCACCGACCCCCATGATTTCCCTGCCAGTTGGAGGAGCTGCTCACAGGGCCTGATGCATTTTACTGTCATACCCAGGAAAATATCTCTGCAAAAGGACAAAGGTCCAAATCTTTAGAGTCCTGGTGGTCCCTGTTTGCGAGACATGGACGCTATCCAGTGACCTGAGATGAAGACTGGACTCCTTTATGTGTGTCTCTTCAGGGGGTCCTTGGTCTGACTTTGTGTTACTCACAGGGTCCCGAATGAGGCACATTACTGCATTGTGAGGGAGAGTCAGTTACGGCACTACGGCCATGTGGTGTGATTACCCGAGGGTGACCCTCATTGTTGAGGACCCGAGCGGCTGGACCAGGCCAAGGGGAAGCCCACATAACACCTGACTGTGACAGATAAAAGGTGGGTGAGGACCATGTGTCTACTTGGGGGGTTGCCAACCAGGATCCTGAGGTGTTTCGTCGCGTGGTGGGCACGTGCCTGCTCCCCAACCTGACCTGATGTTGCTACTTCAAGCCGTGCCCCTCACTATTCTCACTTTTTTACATTCTTCAATTGGAGCTGATTTTAAAACCCTTTTTACCAGTTTTGATCTACAAGGCCAGTGTGACAGTATTGACGATTCTGTCTCAGCTTTAAATTCATCATGTAAAACGATTTTAGATGCCACTCTAAACATCGACTTCCTGCTCCACGGCTTAATGAGACCACGCGGCTGCCATACTCGCCTGTATGATGGCTGAATGGTGGTGGAAAGAGGACAGGCTGACCGCACCTGCACAGACCTTTAGGACGTCTCCGTTCAGCTTCCAGGAGGCAGTTATGAAATGGAAACTCGATTACGTCTCAGGTTTGGTACCCTCTCGTTCTCAGAAACCCAGGGTCTTATTTAATGGAATTATTGTGGCCGTTTACGGCCATTCAGAGACGTGATTAAATGATCATTCACGGGAGCGGTTTCGTTCATTTGTTGTCTGCTAAATCAATATGCCCGCTCTTGGCATTGTACCAACGGGTTATGCACTTCTATGTTGCTAATCCTGGTGTTGTCTTGGACTCCTTTGATGTCACACTTAGACCTGCTAGTGGTCCTCTTGATGTTGCCCACCACACCTCGTAGTTGAAGCTTTTGATATCTTGGGTCCACCATTGTTGGGTATTATCATTGGCTCTGTGCCCTCATTTTTGAAGTGTGCAGTGGTGCCAATCTGTCTGAAAAAGGCAGATTGACATCCTGCTGTGTTAGCTAATATTCAGCTGATTCCCCAACTGCCAGTTTTGGCTAAAATAGAAAGAATTATTTATAATCAATCGGGTGATCAGCTTAACTCCACTCATTTATTTGTGATCTGTTCATTTTACAGTCATATGAAAGAATTTGGGACCCCCTGTTAATTCTTTGGATTTTTGTTTCTCATTGGCTGAACTTCCTTTTAATATCTGACATGCCTTATGGACACAGTGGGATTTCAGCAGTGACATTAAGTTTATTGGATTAACAGAAAATATGCAACATGCATCATAACAAAATTAGACAGGTGCATAAATGTGGGCCCCCAACAGAGATATGACATCAATACCTAGTTGAGCCTCCTTTTGTCCTCTAGACGCTGTCCTCCTATAGCCTGTGATGAGTGTCTGATTCTGGATGGAGGTCTTGTTCACCATTCTTCATACCAAATCTCTCCAGTTCAATTTAATGGACAGCCTGCTTCAAATCATCCCATAGATTTTCGATGATATTCAAGTCAGGGGACTGTGACGGCCATTCCAGAACATTGGACTTCTCCCTCTGCATGTATGCCTTTGTAGATTTCCAACTGTGTTTTGGGTCATTGTCTTGTTGGAATATCCAACTCCTGCGCAAGTAACTTCAACTTTGTGACTGATGTTGAACATTATCCTGAAGAATTTGTTGATATTGGGTTGAATTCATCTGATCCTCGACTTTAACAAGGCCCCAGTCCCTGAACTGGCCACACAGCCCCACAGCATGATGGAACCTCCACCAAATTTGACAGTAGGTAGCAGGTGTTTCTCTTTGAATGCGGTGTTCTTCTTGCGCCATGCAAAGTGCTTTTTGTTCTGACCAAATAACTCCATTTTTGTCTCATCGGTTCAAAGCACTGTGTTCCAAAATGAATCTGGCTTGTCTAAATGAGCATTGGCATACAACAAGCGACTCTGTTTGTGGCGTGAGTGCAGAAAGGGCTTCTTTCTCATCACCCTTCCATACAGATGTTCTTTGTGCAAATTGCCCTGAATTGTGGAACGATGTACAGATACACCATCTGCAGCCAGATGTTCTTGCAGGTCTTTGGAGGTGATCTGTGGGTTGTCTGTCACCATTCTCACAATCCTGCTCATATGCCGCTCCTGTATTTTTCTTGGCCTGCCAGACCTGCTGGGCCTTCCATTTCCTGATTCCATTCCTTACAGTTACAGAAACTGACCGTTTAAACCTCTGAGATGGCTTTTTGTAGCCTTCCCCTAAACCAGGAGACTCAACAATCTTTGTGTTCAGGTCTTTGGAGAGTTGCTTTGAAGATCCCATGCTGTCACTCTTCAGAGGAGAGTCAAAGGGAAGGAAGCCCAACTTGTAATTGACCACCTTAAATACCTTTATATCTCATGATGGGACACACCTGTCTATGAAGTTCAAGGCTTAACGAGCTCATCAACCAATCAGCATTGAGCAGTGACAGGCATTCAAATCAGCACAATGACAAGGGGATCCACATTTGTGCACAGACAGTTTTTCACATTTGATTTAATTTCATACAACTAAATACTGCGTCACTAAAAATCTTTGTTCAGAAAACACCGCAGTACTCCTAGGAGATGAAAGACATCCCACTGTTATCTTTATTGTTGAACGGAGAGTCAGTTATTATACAGGCTGAGAGGGGGTCACAAACTTTTTTATATGACTGTATATGAAATCTGCCGGCCTGGCATTAGGCGTTTTCGTGGTGTTGAGACGGCCCTCCTAACGTATTTAATGATGTCTCTCTTATTACTGACTCAGGTGGCACAGCAGTCCTCATCCTTCCAGACCTTTCTGTGGCTTTTGAGACCACTGACCAGGAGACCTCACTGTTGTGCCATCAGGTGGGTGTCGGGGGGCTGCTCTCGAGTGGTTCAGGTCACCTGGCGGTGTCTCTCAGCTCCTGCTTCTCCTATTAAATGTGCTGTCCATTTTGGGGTCCTATCTTATTTTCTGTTTATCTTCCTCCTTACTGTATAAGAGATGTTTTTAGGACGTCTAATGTTTCTCTTCACTGTCATGCTGATGACACGCAGGTTGACATTTCAGTTTAGAACTCTTCAAGGAAGCGGCTGCATGATTGTCTTCCTGGAGGGCTGATGATTTTCTCCATCTTAATCAGAATAAAACAGAAGTGCTGATCGCTGGTCCTGCAGCCGAAGCTCAAACTTGTCTTGAACTCCTCTGCTCTTTTGCTGACTTCTGCAAACCTCCAGTCCATAATCTTGGTGTCGTTTTCTGACAGTCTCCTCTCTTTTAAGACACACATTCACTTTGTCTTTTAGCCGAGGTTAAGCCCTTTCTCATCTCGTAGGGCTGGCTACTCCTGCCTTCATCTTTTGTCAGCGTGATTACCGTAACTCGTCGTATTCTCGGATCAGCAAATCCCCGATGTGCAGGTTACAGTTGGCCCAGAATGCTGCTGCCCGATTTTTGCTTTGGGGTACGAAGGTTTGGCTCCGTGTCTCCAGTGTTAGCCTCCCTGCACTTTTAGAACTGAATTTCAAATTTTGCTGCTGGTTTTTAAATCGTCACATGGGTCTGCTCTGCCTGTTTATGTGAGTTGTGTGTTTTACAGCAGCCATCCACAGAGCTCCGATCTGCCGGTCAGTTGGCTCTGGTGGTCCCTCACGTGACGTGTAACACTAAGTGGGGACAACAGCTGCTGCAGCCCCTCATCTGTGGAGCTCTTCACCTCATTACATTAGGGGGTCACTTCAACTGAACTGTTGACGCTTTTCTGTTCTCTCGCTTTCCGTGGCCTTCCGTGGTACTGAGGGCTCCCCTCTCTTAGTTCATTTGCTTGTTTCAGGCGTCACAAAGATTACACAGAGACATCATGAAGGCTCGGGGCAGCCACCCGTATGTTGTGTCCTGGCTGAAAAAAGGTTGAAAATAAGCACAGATCTTTACAGATCAGAGTCTGAGGACGTGGAGGTACGTTGGCGGTTTTAAAGGCCGGTGGAGGTCATCAGGACAGGAAGTGACGTCATCGATAGCAGCGGAACTGGGCGGGACTTCCCAAGAATGGTCTGCAAGGCATTGAGAGAGACAGTCAGTGCACCTCGCCACCTTCTGGTCTGGCATGGAATTGCTGTCATTCAGGCCCTTCAGCTGTCACACGTGCAGGGTGACACAGTTTACCGTGTGTTTTTATTGTTATTTTAGTCTGATTATGTTCATTGTATGTTTTGATGTGAAGCTCTTCAGCTTTACTGATGTTGTTTTAAATGAATACACTTCATCCCACCACAACATGCTGATCCAAACACACTGCTGGGGCCTCACAGGAGTTTATCAAAGCTACAAATGGCAGTCCAACTGAGCAGGCCCTCCATATGCTGAAGAGAAAACCTAAGGGGACGAGCCCCCCGAAACAAGCAGGAGCTGAAGATCGGACCCTCAGTGCCTGGTGATGTCTGTGAATGGCAAACTTCAAGCAGTCATTGCATGCTGGGATACGTGACAAAGGACTAAATATGACAACGGCTTTAACAGACCTGCCATTGATGGGGGGCCGAGTAGAAAAAGGGACATGTGACCAAAATGTCTGCAAATCCCCTTCAATGAAAGTCTGCAGTGTTGGATTTGCAGTTTTAAACTGTGGAGCAGAGGGGGAAATAAACGGACAGTGTGTCTGTGTGCCAACATTATGGAGGGCCCTGTAGATTAATATCACACACACAGACACACAGACTGAGAGCAGGACCCCATTTATCATCGGCGATCCACTTAACCTGCACGTCTTCAGGCGTCGCCTGTTTAATATTAAAGAAGGTGAAAAACCACAAAATAGACCCCCAAAATGGAGATGATACGACAGGCTGTTGCATCCACAGTGGTTCAGGACGACCACTGAAAGGGAATTAAGGTGTTGGAGGTGCATGGGGGGCCACAGACTGACAGCCAATCAGAGCGCAGCAGACAAAGGTTCAGTTCTCTGGTGGGGAGGAAACCTTATATGGGAAGAAGAAAAAAAAAACCTAAACCCCCCATTTAAAACAAAAGGTATGTTAAATTTGATTGAAAAATAAATGAACAGCTGGTATGCACTGCCAGTCAATAAAAAGAATTGATTTTTCTTATGGGCGGCACGGTGGCGCAGTGGGTAGCGCTGCTGCCTCACAGTTAGGAGACCCATCTGGGTTTGCTTCCCAGGTCCTCCCTGCGTGGAGTTTGCATGTTCTGTGTGGTTTCCTCCCACAGTCCAAAGACATGCAGGTTAGGTGCACTGGTGGTCCTAAATGTGTGTGCCCTGTGGTGGGCTGGCATCCTGCCCGGGGTTTGTTTCCTGCCTTGTTGGCTGGGATTGGCTCCAGCAGACCCCTGTGACCCTGTAGTTAGGATATAGCGGGTTGGATGGTGGATGGATTTTTCTTACTTTTCAATTTTATTGTTTTATACACTCAAGACTGCACTTAAGTGGCATGTGAGATTTCTGTTAAATTCACCAAGTCCGTGCGATGCTCTTAAGATATAATAAAAAACTGAGACTGTAATTAACGTGAGCAACTGTCCTCATATTCGCTATTTTTTAGGTTTTGCAAGAGAGAAGACGGTGAAAGGCACTGCAGATTAGACCAGAACACCTTATTAATCCCAAGGAGAATTGTAGATGCAGCAGAAACACAAAACACAGAAATACAGACACACACAGGACAGATGATACAATCAGTGCTACACAGGGAAGGCGCTATATAATAGACAGACAGGGAAGTGTAAAACACATACACTGACAAGGAAGTTACTTAATAGATAGATGGGCATATCTAACAATATTAGCTATATAACGACTTACACGGTTGCTGTTAATTTTTTAATTCCGCGCTTTAATTAAAAAACGTTCATGAAAATCGCTACGGCCGCCGGCAGGCAGAGAGAGTGGAAAGTCGCAGCACAGCGCCCCCAAAACGGAAGTGGTGGAATATGCATATTGCATCGGTAGTGGTTTAGCGCTACCATACAGCAAAGGATCGAGTCTTAGATAGACTTTATTTTTAAACCAAAAAAGACGTTACATTTTATATGAAAAAAGCCCCATCAGAACATTTCCTTTTTAAAATAGAAAAGTACGTTCAATCAGATATTAAAGTCATATCAATTAAATGAACACTACGTATGCACGGCCAGTCAATCAAAATCATGCCGTTAAATTCCTGCCGAAAGTTACGTTTTTTTTTTGTTTTGTTTTTAAATGGAGCAAAACGCCCCCTTTTATTGGGTAACTGAACAGATTACAATATGCGGGAAGGCTTTCAAGGCAGCTCAGGCCCCTTCTTCGGGCAAGCTGAAGTG
This sequence comes from Erpetoichthys calabaricus, assembly GCF_900747795.2. Lineage (NCBI taxonomy): Eukaryota > Metazoa > Chordata > Cladistia > Polypteriformes > Polypteridae > Erpetoichthys > Erpetoichthys calabaricus. Next base: position 491,019 of record NC_041397.2, on the reverse strand, counting down.
TCGAAAATCTTTACTGCATTTAAATGACACGCAAAATGTTTATTACACAAAATTTGTGGGATTTTCTTTTTAAAATACAATAAAAACATTGACTGCAATTCATATGAACTGTTCTTCATAACTGTTCCCGTTTTTGAGAGATAGACGGGAAAGGCACGAGACAGACTGGGCACTGTGTAACAGTAAGGGAGGACGCTATATAAATAGCTATCTAGATAATACGGTTAGAGCGATCTCTCTATTACAGTATTATTTACCATCATTATGTTCTTTACATTACATATTTTAAACTCCACAATTTATGTAAAACACAAATATAAGAAAGGAACTGGTAACGATTCAGACTAAGAACAGCATTGGTGGTTCAGTGGTAGAATTCTCGCCTGCCACGCGGGAGGCCCGGGTTCGATTCCCGGCCAATGCAAATTCAATTTTCGTTTTTTAATAATTTTTTAAACAAGTATTTGCGGAGTTTCGACGTCTCGAATTGCCGCCTCCGTTTCATCTGCAAGCCACTGTAATAACCATTGCAGCTCTTCGGGTGTTCGCTGTAAAATCTTAAAAGCCCCCCCCCGTTTCGAAGCCGCTTCAGTCTTAGGTGGATGGCGGACTTGATCCCATGCTAACAAAGCCAAGGTGTTCGTCGATTGCTTGGTGGGAGCAGAGAGCTCGCCGGGGCAGCATTTTCCACTCTGTAAAGACGCTCGTAATAAGTTCTCCATCGCTTATGACGCGTAGTCGGTGGACGGGGGTGAAGGTCGGGTTGGTGAGCGGAGTGATTGTGGGGGTCTTTCGTAAACCTCACTGGAGGAGAAACGTAGCGGGTGCAGCAACATAAAACAAAGCCCTGCACACTAATGGATGCCTCTGTCCCAAGCATGCTCTTTTCACATGTCCATTCGGGGGTCCTGTCTTATTTTCTATTTATCTTCCTCCTCTGTATAAGAGCTGTTTTTAGGACGTTTAATGTTTCTCTTCACTGTTATGCTGATGACATGCAGGTTGACATTTAAGTTTAAAACTCTTCAAGGAAGCGGCGTAACATCAAAGTTACGCCACAAAGGTTGCTTCGTTTATTTTGGAGGATGAATATTTTCATTATGGTTAACTAATGTGGAACTAAAATGAATAAACTGTAATGTCAAGTTGTACTGCATGCACAGGTCCGATCGGGCCGTGCCGTAAAGTGGATTTTTTTTTGTTGTTAATGTTTTTTTCATTACATGCATGCGGTATGTGTTGTCGCTGTGCGTGTCACACACTTTACGGTGCTGCCCAATCTGTTTAACGCAGGCGTGAACACTTTACGGCATGCTGGGCTTTTAATACGCCTGCGCACGCAGATCGGGTAACGACAGTATTGCAGCAGGCCAGAATAAAATGGGCGTGGCAAAGCTGCGCAAATTTAAACGTCGCGGTCAATCACCTTTTTATTCAGCAAATCGCCAATCGGTGTTATTTGTCATTCACGTTCCACTTTAGCCAATTCCCTTATGGATATGTAAAAAGGAGGGTGGGAGTAATTTCTAATGGTGGACGGTAAATTTAAAGTGACTGTAAGAGACGGGGTGTATATTCGTAAAACACATCTGCCACGGTAGTCTACTGGTGCCACTATCTCACACTATAGCACTCTGTTAAGTGGATTATTAGGACTGCAGTGTATTTTCACCACCGTCATTTATGATTAGCAGTTCTGAAAAATAATGATAATAAAAGTTTGGATATGAGATATTTACTGTTACTAAACAACAATGAACATATGAATACAAATTTGAGTCCGCCTAATTTTAATGGATTGACGTACTCTTCTTGATTAAATCAGTCAGATTAAAACAAATGTTTAACTGTTGTTGTTTACTAGGCTATCCAAATGAAATAGTCGCCTACATTTAACAAGTCACACTAAAGACGGACTATAAACGGATTACAATTTTAAACTCTGAATAAATTGTTTTACTTCTATAATACCCTAAAATGTGTTTTATTACTTTCATTACTATGTATCCTAAATATAATACCCTAAAATGTGTTTTATTACTTTCATTACTATGTATCCACGTTTATTTATTTAGGTATTCTTAATATTCCATTGTCCCCCCGTCTGCCCACAGATCAGCCTCAGTTCTTCCTTTGCTGATGTCTGTCACATATTCTGCGGTCTTCATGTCTGTTCTCATCACACCAGCAGCTCAGTGAGTTTCTTGTCTGTGGATCTCGTAGTCAAGTTTGTTTTTAGCTGTATTATGATTACAGAATTTCACAAATCACATACTTGACACTCTCACGTTCATGTATCAGGGAACAGACAACATTAAGAAAGCTGGCAATAAAATTGTGACTTTAAAGAATCCATTGGCTGTCTCTACATGTTATCAATGTTAAATATAAGAAACACAGTTATCATAGTGCTAATAGTAAACTTTCAATCATTATTTTATAAAGAAATTTATTATGTTAAACGATCTGTGAAGTGCAAATATTATGCCTTTAAAAGAGTAATCCCCTCCTTTAACCGCCACCTTATCGTGGTGGAGGGGTTTGCGTGTCCCAATGATCCTAGGAGCTCTGTTGTCCAGGGCTTTATGCCCCTGGTAGGGCCATCCAAGGCAAACTGGTCCTAGGTGAGGGATGAGACAAAGTGAGGTTCAACATAACCTCCTATGATGAATAAAAAATTTGGACGGCGTTTTCCCTCGCCTGGACGCGGGTCACCGGGGCCCCCCTCTGGAGACTGGGGCTCGATGGCAAGCGCCTGGTGGCCGGGCTTACACCCATGGGGCTCGGCCGGGCACAGCCCAAAGAGGCAACGTGGGTCCCCCTTCCCATGGGCTCACCACCTATGGGAGGGGCCAAGGAGGTCGGGTGCAGTGTGAGTTGGGTGGTGGCCGAAGGCGGGGACCTTGGCGGTCCGATCCTCGGCTACAGAAGCTGGCTCTTGGGACGTGGAATGTCACCTCTCTGAAGGGGAAGGAGCCTGAGCTAGTGCACGAGGTCGAGAGGTTCCGGCTAGATATAGTCAGGCTCACCTCAACGCACAGCTTGGACTCTGGAACCAATCTCCTTGAGAGGGGCTGGACTCTCTACCACTCTGGAGTTGCCCCCGGTGAGAGGCGCAGAGCGGGTGTGGGTATACTTATTGCCCCCCGACTTGGAGCCTGTACATTGGGGTTTACCCCGGTGGATGAGAGGGTAGCCTCCCTTCGCTTTCGCCGGTAGTGACCGAAAGAACGAGATCGCGAATACAAACGGCTGAAATGAGTTTCCTCCGCAGGGTGTCTGGGCTCTCCATTAAAGATAGGGTGAGAAGCTCAGAGTAGAGCCGCTGCTCCTCCGCATCGAGAGGAGTCAGATGAGGTGGCTCGGGCATCTGATCAGGATGCCTCCTGGACGCCTCCCTGGTGAGGTGTTCCGGGCACGTCCAACTGGGAGGAGGCCCCGGGGAAGACCCAGGACACGCTGGAGGGACTATGTCTCTCGACTGGCCTGGGAACGCCTTGGGATTCTCCCGGAAGAGCTAGAAGAAGTGGCCGGGGAGAGGGAAGTCTGGGCATCTCTGCTCAAGCTGCTGCCCTCGCGACCCGATCTCTCGGATAAGCAGAAAAGGATGGATGGATGGATGGATAAAAGAGTAATAATTTTTCAGTTTTTGTGACTGTGCACCTGTTAATCAGGGTATTCAATTATTTGACTTAATTGAACCTTTATTACTTTTGGGATTTTTACTACCTCTTTAAGATAATCAAATACATGTTTATTATAATGCATGTCACTTATATAAAAGTTACCTTTAGAGATTGAAACTTGACAGATGTTTGTTTGTAGTTCATATCTCATTTATCCTCCATTTGACTCCATCAGGTCCTAGTGGTGTCCTAAACACATCGGCCTGACTTTAGTGTCTCTGATAGAGATGGCAGATATTTCAGCTGGGCATCATCCTATATGACTACCCAAGCAAACGGCATATTAAGAGCACACCCAGCAGGTCTACTCCAGTAGAAGTGACCAGATGGCCCTGACATAACACCCTGTACAGCTGTAAGCGACTCCACTTTACTGGTCATTTTAGCACACGCTACACTGAGGCTGTCAAGTCACAGCCATTAAATAATTCAATCTGAACAGCTGGGATTTTATTTTGGCAATGATATTTCTGGTAAGGCATTTTATATTCTCATTTGTCATAGGTTTATACTGACAAACTGGTTTACATCAATGTAGTTTTCTATAGGATAAATATATATATATATATAGAGTGCATCCAGAAAGTATTCCCAGCGCTTCATCACTTTTTCCACATTTTCTTATGTTACAGCCTTATTCCAAAATTGATTAAATTCATTTTTTTCCTCAGAATTCTACACACAACACCCCATAATGACAACGTGAAAAAAGTTTACTTGAGGTTTTTGCAAATTTATTAAAAATAAAAAAATTAAGAAAGCACATGTCCATAAGTATTCACAGCCTTTGCCATGAAGCTCCAAATTGAGCTCAGGTGCATCCTGTTTCCCCTGATCATCCTTGAGATGTTTCTGCAGCTTCATTGGAGTCCACCTGTGGTAAATTCAGTTGACTGGACCTGATTTGGAAAGGCACACACCTGTCTATAGAAGGTCCACAGTTGACAGTTCATGTCAGAGCACAAACCAAGCATGAAGTCAAAGGAATTGTCTGTAGACCTCCGAGACAGGATTGTCTTGAGGCACAAATCTGGGGAAGGTTACAGAAAAATTTCTGCTGCTTTGAAGGTCCCAATGAGCACAGTGGCCTCCATCATCCGTAAGTGGAAGAAGTTCGAAACCACCAGGACTCTTCCTAGAGCTGGCCGGCCATCTAAACTGAGCGATCGGGGGAGAAGGGCCTTAGTCAGGGAGGTGACCAAGAACCCGATGGTCACTCTGTCAGAGCTCCTCTGTGGAGAGAGGAGAACCTTCCAGAAGTACAACCATCTCTGCAGCAATCCACCAATCAGGCCTGTATGGTAGAGTGGCCAGACAGAAGCCACTCCTTAGTAAAAGGCACATGGCAGCCCACCTGGAGTTTGCCAAAAGGCACCTGAAGGACTCTCAGACCATGAGAAAGAAAATTCTCTGGTCTGATGAGACAAAGATTGAACTTTTTGGTGTGAATGCCAGGAGTCACATTTGGAGGAAACCTGGCACCATCCCTACAGTGAAGCATGGTGGTGGCAGCATCATGCTGTGGGGAACTGGGAGACTACTCAGGATAAAGGGAAAGATGACTGCAGCAATGTACAGAGACATCCTGGATGAAAACCTGCTCCAGAGCGCTCTTGACCTCAGACTGGGGCGACGGTTCATCTTTCAGCAGGACAACGACCCTAAGCACACAGCCAAGATATCAAAGGAGTGGCTTCAGGACAACTCTGTGAATGTCCTTGAGTGGCCCAGCCAGAGCCCAGACTTGAATCTGATTGAACATCTCTGGAGAGATCTTAAAATGGCTGTGCACCGATGCTTCCCATCCAACCTGATGGAGCTTGAGAGGTGCTGCAAAGAGGAATGGGCCAAACTGGCCAAGGATAGGTGTGCCAAGGTTGTGGCATCATACTCAACAAGACTTGAGGCTGGAATTGCTGCCAAAGGGGCATCGACAAAGTATTGAGCAAAGGCTGTGAATACTTATGGACATGGGATTTCTCAGTTTTTTTTATTTTTAATAAATTTGCAAAAACCTCAAGTAAACTTTTTTCACGTTGTCATTATGGGGTGTTGTGTGTAGAATTCTGAGGAAAAAAATGAATTGAATCCATTTTGGAATAAGGCTGTAACATAACAAAATGTGGAAAAAGTGATGAAGCGCTGGGAATACTTTCTGGATGCAGTGTATATATAAAAACACAGCCACATACTTAATGGCAAGACTTTAGAATAACAAGGTTCTAGCTCCGAGTCCTGGTTTTAGAATACTGAGCTTCAAAAGTTTTCACTCTCCATGTATCAGGTGTATACAATCCAGGAGACAGAGCTGGAGGTGGCAGAGTTCAAGATGCTAAGATGTGCATTGGGTGTGATGAGGATGGACAGACAGATTAGAAATGAGGACATGAGAGGGTCAGCTCAGGTTGGGAGACAAAGTCAGAGAGGAGAGATTGCGTTGGTTTGGACATGTGCAGAGGAGAGATGAGGGGTAAATTGGGAGAAGATTGTTAAAGAGAGAGCTGGCAGGTAAGAGGACGGCCTAAGAGAAGGTTTATGGACGTGGTGAGAGAAGACATGCAGGTGATGGTGTGACAGAGGACAGAAAGATATGGAAGAAGATGATCCACTGTGACAACCCTAACAGGAGCAGCGAAAGAAGAAGAAGTTCAATCCTTTTCCTTTAATTTTGTTCCTATATGTAAAAGATGCATTTCTAGTTAAAAAGGTATGTTTTATTGTTGTGGACTATGTTTGGAAGTGAACAGCACAATCTTGATGAGGATGCTCAGTTTCCAAGCTGTTTTATCTCGTGGGATTACCGGCGAGTCCAGCAGAATGCCATGTGTAGGCCATGTAGATACAAGCGGAGGCTCTGCTCAAATCTATCAGTTCTAGTTGTGTTAATACGTGAGGTGACTGGCCAGCACAAATTAAAACATTGTCTGTATTGTCACTAGCAAAAATGAGATGTTATTAATAAGTATTCAGTAGAAATTGTACAATCATTTCAAGAAATAGTTACAATTAAAAATAATGACGGGTCAGTTGAATTGAAAGAAAGAATGTACAAAGAAGATTAATTTAACAAACAGACTGACTGGGGAATATACTGAAGCTGAAGTATTAAAACTGCAGCAGGCCCACTTCTGTATTTTATATATAAATAAAAGAACAATGTAATGGGGATAGACATGTTCACTTGTAATGTACAAAAAAGGAATAAAACTGTACAATGCAGTTATAAAAAATAAGGAAAAAATGCAGATGGCATGAATTGGCTAAAAACAGATACACAGACGATTTCAAATATTCAAAACTTAATCAACAAAGTGTCCTTTATTATTTACATCAATAGTTAAATCAAATCTACACAACTCTATTTATTATGTACAGTCAGTTTAATACTAAAAATTAAAAAGGCCAAAGACCAGTAAAGCCAGTGAGGTGTTTATTAGAGGAGGCGTTGAGATGGAATCCCAAGTTGAGACGCCTCAGTGATGCTGATCTTGTACTGCAACAGTTAGAAGCTCAAGTACAGAATGTCAAACTCTTCTCTCTCACTTAAACAAAAACAGATTTACTTTTACTAATACTAGAAGCGTATTAATGCGTATTTTACATTTCACTTTAAACATTTATATTTACATTTCTATGTATTTAGTTTATATTCTTGTCTAAAATCACTACAAGTAAAATGGTATTCTAATTAACAGAAGAATGGTGCTGATAAGAAAAAGAAAGGACCGTCTGCTCCCAGCACCACATGACGTTCCACTCACCATCTGCTGGTCCATCAATGAACAGACCTTCTGTCTCTGGTAGAGAAATCCTCTCAACTGTTCCTAGAGCTTCAGCACATCCAGAATGATGTGAACTCTGTAGATCTTTTCAGAAGTGCCTACAGCTCTTGACAGCACATCATCAGGTAGTTGTAGAGGCCATCTGTCAGCTCCTCATCTTCTACTGCATAGGTCATTACCTGGTGACCTTTAGGATCTTCATCATTTTTAAACCATTTGGATGACACCTTTCCAGATACAACAGCCTGTTGGACAAGCAAATACAAGAGTTTGGTACTATAAAGGCATTGAAGCTCTTTGCTGCTAGATAGATTGCAATAACAACGTTTTACTTGTTATCTGAGCTAAGTTACCAGCAAGTGATCATCTGCTCCATGGCCCTTTATGATGAACTCCAACAGTTTTTCATGTTGAGTCCTCCTGGAGGTCCCGCTGATCTCTGCAGCCTCATAAACCCGAGCCCCTTGTTCTCAAGTCCACTGCCTCACTTCAGCAACACAGCCAGCCTGCTCTCGTACACGGTGGACACACAAATAAAACATCAAATTGTCACATGGAGTGTTTGTCTTGTGCAAGCTGTCTGGTTTTGGTCTGAACACTTCTGTTTCCTCAGAAAAGTGGACACATTGGAATAGAGTTCAAACTGTGAGAACTCCTCTGTGTGGTTCACTATTTAAAACTCTCATTGGTGGTTATCTCAATAGATTTTTAGAATACATCCATTACATCAGAGTATTACACCAATCTGGACAATACCTAAAGTAATATGCAAGTCACAGAAAAGCTTTGCAGATACATTTATTCTATCATAAAATAACAATCTAAAACACTCCACAGGTGACAACTTCTCCTTGACAAAGCTCATGACAATCCTTCATGCCACGCTCAACTTTAAGGTTTTTGCTCGAGTCAAACGGAGTGTGAAACTATGGTGGTAGACTAAGTTTGACATTAACACCTTGGTGTGGCTGTATCTGTTATTCCTCAAGGAGATCACTGCTGCCATGGTCCTCTTGGTCCTGACTTTTAGACATTAAAATATTGATGTTATCCAGTAGATGTTTACCTGCACATAGCAGAACACACACACACACTGGTGTATTTAAAGTTACACTATTGAGTATTTCAAATTCCAGGTTTATTTAAACTGACTGTTTTCCCCAGTTGGATGTGAGGAGTCACCTTAGATTGTCCAAGACTCCAAAAAGGAGCAGCACCTAAAGCACAGTGCCTGGCCCAGCAGTCAGTAATGGCACCCTCAGAACAAGTACCAGCAACTGTAAGGAATTCTGAAAAGGCACCGGTCATCTGGCACCCACTAAACCAGACCAGAGGAGCTGGCCACATAAAATTAGGGAACAACAGTTTAAATTGAAAACGGAAATTCTAAATGTTTACCACCCATAAGAGCAGATCTCCAGAAGAAGTAAGCAGCACCACTTTCTAATGGCTGGCATGTCATCCTAAGGTAAAAAAAGGATATATACAGTGCCCACCACTATTAATGGCACCCCTTGTAAAAATTAGTAAGAAGGATTAGAAAATAAATCTCTGTTTGCTGAACAACCGTCATCTTGCACTGAAAAAATCAGAAACATCTGACTTTTAATGGAAACAATTTCATTCAAAGAAAACAAACTCTCATCAAGAAATAAACATTTTTTTCCTAACCCTTCTTACTAATTTTTACAAGGGGTGCCAATAATAGTAGAGGGTACAGTTAAAAGCATGCCACACATGAAGAATGAATAAATGAATGAATTATAGATATTTATTATCAGCATCTTTTAAAAGACAGAGCAGTCAAATCAAAGGGTTCCTCCATATTCTCATAACTCACATACTGACAGAGGACAAGAGCTAAAGTAATGAAATCTTAAACAATCTAAACACAAATGTAAAGTTACATAAAGACTATAATTAAATATTCAAACACCATCAACGTTTCTATTCTATGGAAGCTCAGAACCGCACAGTGAAAAAAAATTATGGGATAACCCTCATCTCGTACGTACAAGATGTTTGCACGTGCATACGAGATAATGTTAGATTCAAATATTACACAAGTGCGCTTCGCGGCTACCTAATGATGCTTTTACCAAGGCTTCGGCGTGACGTCACTTCCAGCTCTAGTAGCGCGGCGATATAAAAAAAGCAGATGGCTGGGCTTTAATTTATTAAAGGAGTATGGGATGGTTGGAGATGGATTTAACAGCAGCCTTCAGTACCTGTGACGTACGTCAGGTAAGTCGGATGTTTTCCTCACACAGTTACAGTCCACAGAAATGGATATTGGCAAGTTTATAAAAGCAGCTATGCAGTCAAGCCCAGATCGTTAAATCCGCGAAGCAGCACCGCTAACCACTGCACTAATTTATAGTAAAAGGAAATGACATTAGTTAGCCATCTACTTACTAGCCCGCAGCTTCTTATTCACACAAGTTACGAAAGGAATTCATATTTCACGTATTGAGTACATGTGAAGTTTACACAGTCCAATGTGGGTTCACTAATTTAATCCACTGGCACACTGGGTCATCAGTTGCACTGTGCAAAACGACCTGCGATCTTTAAAGTACAGCTGAGATCTAAATCGTGTTGCTGCCGTTTTTATTGTCACGTTTTTGACAGGATGGATCCCCAAGTTAAATTGCACTTGGTATATTAATAGGCTAACTTATCATGTCATCGTGTTTACGGTATTAGGATAAAGAAAAGACACCTTCTTTTAGTTTTATTACAGTTGTGCTTGAAAGTTGGTGAACCCTTTAGAATTTTCTATATTTCTGCATAAATATGACTTAAAACCATCAGATTTTCACTCAAGTCCTAAAAGTAGATAAAGAGAAACCAGTTAAACAAATGAGACAAAAATATTATACTTGGTCATTTATTTATTAAGGAAAATGATCGAATATTATACATAAAGACATAGAAAACTGTGCAAATTTCAAAGTATTCATTTCGAAGCACACTTCCTTCCATTGTCAAAAATCATGAGCAATTAGTTTTGACGCTTCTTCTTTTGATTAATGGAGTTTTGTCGCTTGGTACATCCATTCATTTCCCAGCCAACACTGGGCACAAGGCAGGAACTAATCCCAGGCAGGGTGCCAACCCACCGCAGGACACACACAAACACACCCACTAGGGCCAATTTAGAATCGCCAATCCACCTAACCAGCCTGTCTTTGGACTGTGGGAGGAAACCCACGCAGACACGGGGAGAACATGCAAACTCCACGCAGGGAGGACCCGGGAAGCGAACCCAGGTCTCCCAACTGCGAGGCAGCAGCGCTACCCACTGCGCCACCGTGCCGCCCTGCTTGGTACAATGGCAGGTTATTTAAAGAGGAAACTCTATAAGGCGGAACCTCAAAGAGGTAGGGATCACGAACTGTGAAACAATTGGTTGAAGTTGGGTGGTTCTAGAGGCGGGCTAACTGTCAATCACATAAGACTACAGCAAATCATATTGTGGTAATTCAGAACTTCAACGAATGAGATGAGACGAGAGCGGCATGCTGATAAAGAAACTGTACGACAATCAAAAACTCACCTGTCCAATTATCAGCATTTGAAGTTGTCTATCAAGTGTAACATCACGGCGGCCAAAGCTCTGCTCTTTCTAAAAGTGACAGACTGGACGTTTGAACACTCGGAACGAATCACAACGTGCACATCTCATTGAGAGACAAGAAGAAGGTACTGGAAGAGCAGCACACAGGGACAAACCCACAGCCATTTAAAGGAAACCTTCCCTGGAGTTTAACAGCTCGACATCAGCCCTTGTAACAAAGACGGACTCGATTACCGAGTGAAAACCTGACACTTCTGTCACGTTTGTTCTACGGTGCCAATTGTGGCACTCAATTCCTTTATAGAATTTCATTGAAAAAATGGCATTTGCAATTTTGCATTTAACTATTTCTCTGCTGAGTTTACACAAAATTATGTTTCAGAATTGAAATAATAAACCCACCATTGCAGCCTTAGTGCATTCAGGGTTTAATCAGAAAGTGAACTTCTAGCAATAAAAGTGCATGGCAGTGCCCCGTGCTTTGCTGTTGATGAAGGGCCCTTCACTAAACTACAAGTTGAAATCGACAAGGTGTGCTCTGCTTAAATTGTGTCAAGCATTTCATAGACACGCACAGAGTAAACGGGTTTGAAATGTCATTGTCATCGTATAAAGTACAGTGCGCCATTGTCGTGGAGTGTGTGTGTAAAGGCTGTGACTTCTGATAAATCAAATGTTTTATTACAATGTGTATTCTTATGTTTTGTAATTCACAGCAGATACCGTATACAGTATTTTAGGACATTTATAATTTAGGTTCCCACTTTCTCTTTTTTCTTTAAGTAAATTGTATTGCTTAAGTCATTTTTCTATGTGTGATACGTTATTCTTATGTAAATATTAGACTATGTAATCATAATTCTTCTTAAGTACATTTTTTGCTTTATTTGTTTATTTATTTTAGCCAGACAACTTAATGCTGATTGATGCCCTGTGCTCAGTGTATTTAAATGCTATATGAAGACACCTGAGCAGACTGAGTGTCATGTATGGTGATGAATCCCCATATAGAAGAAGAAGAACAGAAACAATATGACAAAGGAGAGGAGGCCATTCACTCCATCGGTCACTCGTGTGTTTAGCTAATGGCTAAGCTGTCCCCATATCTTGTCAAGGCCCCCACGAGTACCTGTTTGCAGGAGGGGCCCGACAGCGCCTGTTCTCTCCCAGAGCCCACTCACAAGCCCCAAGATGTCGGAGTTTAGATGAGAATTTGGATAACGTAATGTCACCTGCTCAAGGTGGACTTACTGTCAGTTATGATCCTGGTTATATCATACATCCAAAAAATGCCGTCATTCAATGAAATGTGTAAATAAAGGGTTATATTATAGTCCACGTATATTTTAAATAATTCTTTCCTTGTCCCGTATTGAAATGTTTCTGTGGAGACTGTTAACAGTCAGAATAGAATTAAAATTTGAACAAATTATGCGTGTAACCTGATTATTAATAAAATGTGTTCATTTCCTCCCAAGATAAAATATTCAAAGTGTTAATTCATTTTTAAATTACAAAACAGATCTATACTTTAGTTTACCAAAATAAAATCTATTACAGAGCAAGCCAATCTGGACTTTCTTACCTTGTATTACAGTATATTGATATTAAACCTCTTTAATTCTATATATATTAAGACCTAGAAATTCATTTGTTAACCAATAAAAACATAGCACGTGTTTAGCTTTAGTCACCTTTTGAAGCTCTCTCCCAATAATAATATAAAATAATTAAAATGCTAACAACATGCTATAGATATTAACTGGTGAAACACTGAATTTCAATTAGGTAATTGGTACTGGCCAAATACCACATGCTGTTTTTGTTGTGTAAATCGTCATTTTTTCAAGGCACTTTTTTTATATAAAAATATTTGATTTTAGTTGTCAGAAGTGCCCAAATATGTTGTTTTCAATAAAAAGTGTTGGACTTGCTTAATTAAAACAGCAAAACGAAAACTGTTTATTATTCAAACATTACAGAATGTCAATAGAATACAATATAAAAAAAACACCACCACCACTTAAATAGATCAACTCTATAAAATAAGTACATATATATATATATATACACACACACATATTTTATATATATATATATATAATCTAACAGCAGCAAATCTTGGCTCACTACAAAGCTCAAGCAGCTTCGTCAAGCTACAGAAGCGTTTTTAGCCAATGGCCCTACATCAGCGTGGAAAAGACCACAAAATATTCCAAGTTACAGGACACCATCCACCCACATTACTGTAAATCACCTGCTGGCTGACAAGTTGACTGTTTTTACCACAGGTTTGAGAAGCCCAGAGTACAACTGACATTATCTCCAGCCCTCTCAGTGTACGACTCTCCTCATCACACATTCTCCCACTTAACTGCATTAAACATCTCTCGCCTGTTCAACTTCTTCCATTATAAATCAATAAAATGCCAAAACAGGCAGATAGAAGAAGAGTTTTGTTCTTTTTAATCTGAGGTATGTGATTAACTGTGGTGTGCATGTCAATAATGGAACTTATAACTGATGAGTCATCAAAACCAGAGTCAAATTCCTTGTATGTCAGCATACTTGGCCAATAAAATCTGGTTCTGAGAGATTATATTTATATAAAATAAACACACACACAAATTAAGCCTTTGTCAGAGATGTTTCCTAAAAATAGACTACAGCGGAGACCAAACCTACACGTCATGGCAGAAAGCAGAAATGGACGCAGTGGATTGGACTCGGATATTCAAGGCTGGCTTTTTAACGAGGGCAAATCTCTTTGTCAAAAAACGGTGGGAATTAAAGTGGGCCGATTTGGATTTAACTCTTTAGATGCAGGTTAAACCCCACAGTCCAGCGGTGTAAATAAGCGAGTGCGCCAATCGTTGTGTCTTTCTGGATGAGCTCATGCCAGGGGTCAGTTTGCCTACAGTAAGTCTTTAGTGAGCATATGGAGGGTCTCTATGAACAATCTCCTCTATTCTCCAGTTTGTGATCAGCTCTTATGAAAGCTGTGGAAACAGTGGAGAGGATTTTTCTAGCAGAGGCAGAGATGATGTTAATGGATGGCCCAGTATGCACTCAGAGGAACAGTTGTGTTCAGAATAATAGCAGTTTGTTTAAAATAGTGAATAAAACTCAAACTGCTTATAATAGCTTTTATTTTCATACACACAAATGCATTGGGAACACTGCACATTCAATTCCAAATGAAAACATGAAGAAAAATCTACCAAATCTGTGCTATTCCTTTACAGAAACTAAAGAAAAGGAATATCAGGCTGTTCAAAATAATAGCAGTGCGGAGTTCAATTAGTGAGGTCATTCATTCTGCGTCAGTCACAGCCCTTATTTATGGCAGGAAGGCAGCAAAGGTCGTACAGGCTGGTTATGGTGCATCTCTCTCTGAAAATCACAGTAAAATGGGTCGTTCCAGACACTGTTCAGAACAGCATACTTTGATTAAAAAGTTGATATTTGAGTAAAAAACATATAAAGAAGTGTAGAAAATGATAGGCTGCTCAGCTAAAATGATCACAAATGCTTTAAAATGGCAACCAAAACCTGAAAGATGTGGAAGGATACAGAAAACTACCATTTGAAAGAATTCGAAAGAATACTCATCACCTGAAAAATGTAACTCCATTCGAATGAAGGGGAACTGAAATAAAATATGATTCGTGTCTGTGAACTTTATAAGCTTTTTGTAAGTACTGATGAAAAAGGCAGTAAAGATTTTCGTTTTCAGTTGCAATATAACCTTTGTAATTTTGTTTTTTTAAAGGTAAACGTCACAGAATGTTCTGCATTAGAGTTAACAGATTACTGGATACACGTCATTATTGTCGTAACATTCCATTAGCATTTGCTGGTATGTTTTTTAAAACATTTGTCCACATTTTTTAATCTTAAAGAGTGAACTGCAGGCTAACAAATAAGCAAAACAAAGTAATCTACTGTTGAATTAGGAACAGAATTAGGAGTGCAGGCCTGACACTAGACTGGTGTAAAGTGTGCCATCAAACTATTTTATTATTACCACAGAGTTTATCCAATATATAGTTAACACATACATAAGGATGAATTACACACAACAACAGCAGCAGCTAAGTTATGACAAGAAAGAGGGATGCAAAGAACAGCATTACAGACTGTTAATAAAACACCCCAGAATCTTGGATGTTTTCATTGCTTTAGTGTTTTTTTAGGTTGACTTTCTCGTATCCATAGTATAGGGAAAGTGTAGGAATCGTGAAAAAATTTGACATCGAGATTTGTTTGAATCTTGATCCTTAGACCTTCCCAAATCTGAATAAACCATTTTTGAAATGTCTGTCTGTAACTTGAAAACGCTTTGCCTTTCGGTCAATGAGATTTTGTATACCTGCTTTATATCAAAAATAAGGAATCCTATCAACTTTGAGACCACATTCCGGTGACTGGAAGTAGTACTTTACTTGGAAAAAAAAAATCTGAAATGTGTTCAGGTAAACTGTGGGTATAAATAAAGATACAATTCAAAATTTTGTTAGTAGTTATGAAATTTGAGAAAAATCATGCAACAAGAAGTGATACTTTATCTGTAATTATAACCATAGTGTACTTGAAACTTTGCAAAGTATTCAGTTATAATATTGAAATTTTGTATAACAACTTCTAATGATAAAAAACAAACAGATATGTAATTTGAGAAAAGTTACTCAACCGGAAGTATTTTATTTAAACAACCATCCAAATGTTTTCATGCACCCTACAGTTTTGAATAGAGTCACTTAATTGAAAGTCTATATAGATATTTAAAATGATGAGAAAAAAAATTGATATGAAATTTGAGCGATAGTAACCCAATGTCTACTGTATGTACAATTTACTTGTGTCGCCCAAACTCACACAAGACGTGTTACGTCACAATGGGCTTTAACAGGCCCTGCCTTTTGACAGCCCCCCAGTCTTGACTCTCTAAGAAGAGGACGGTCTTGTAGGGAAAAAAATGGAAGAAACCTTGGGAAAGACGTTTCAAAGAGAGACCCCTTTATAGGTAGGCTGGGCGTGCAGGGGGTGTACTGGCCGTGTATCAATATGGGGGAATAAAACCATTCCCATGAGATGAGGAGTCTGTCTGCCTACAAACGACGCTGCTGGGAATTTCACTGCACTCGGCTCACGTGGCGTTAATCATAATCTGAAGTAGTTCATGTTGTTTTAATTCTGCTCAGTTACTTTAGAACATTTTATTTTACTGCTGTTAAATTCTGTTCAATTTTATCATCTTTAAAAATAAGTTTGGTTTCACAGACACCACGATATAACATTAAAAACACATCACAAAAAACAACCTTATTACAAATAAACATCTTAATACATAATTTGCCTTCCTCCTCACTCACTCACTCACGTCCGTCCAAAGCCGAATGCGCAGTCTCCTTCTGCACATCCAACCCCAACATCGCGGCAGGCGGCAGATTTAGCCTACGCATTATACAACTTCAACAGGTACATTCATGACTTAAACATTTCAAAGTTTGTCTCACTTCCAACTTAAACAAATGCCTCCAAACAGAAAATTTGCTTCATCAGACGAATAGCACGAACATGAGAGACTGAAAAATGTAGTCTACAGAGAGATTTTACAACTTTAGTTGCATACTGACAGGCCTCCAGTATACAAACAAAAAACGTTGTCACAGATAGCATGTATTTAAGTGCACAGTATTTTTTGCCGTGATAAAGTCATACATATCCCAAAGCTCTTAGTTAATTATCATTACTTACATCACTTTCTTATTTATTTCTTACTTATCATTTGTTCTTCATACACTGCTGACACAAACTCGTGCCCGTTTCATCTTACGTTGTCGAAACGTCCTTTTTGTCTAGTAATAAATAAGGCAGCAAGCACTTGCTGTAAAAACTTCGATCAAACATGTCACACATAAAAATTAAATTGACTTTTAGATTTGACTAATGATTGATTCAAGTGATGACAGTTCACTCACTTAATTCAGGTCTGTGGGTGTAAAGTTAGATAGATAGATAGATAGATAGATAGATAGATACTTTATTAATCCCAAGGGGAAATTCACATACTCCAGAAGCACCTTACTGACACAAAAAACAGGATTAAATTAAAGATTGATAATAATGCGGGTAAAAACAGACAATAACTTTATATAATGTTAACGTTTACCCCCCTGGGTGGAATTGAAGAGTCGCATAGTTTGGGGGAGGAACGATCTTCTCAGTCTATCAGTGGAGCAGGACGGTGACAGCAGTCTGTCACTGAAGCTGCTCCTCTGTCTAGTGATGACACTGTTTAGTGGATGCAGTGGATTTTCCATAATTGATAGGAGCCTGCTGAGCGCCTGTCGCTCTGCCACGGATGTCAAACTGTCCAGCTCTGCCTACAATAGAGCCTGCCTTCCTCACCAGTTTGTCCAGGCGTGAGGCGTCCTTCTTCTTTATGCTGCCTCCCCAGCACACCACTGCGTAGAAGAGGACGCTCGCCACAACCGTCTGATAGAACATCTGCAGCATCTTATTGCAGATGTTGAAGGATGCCAGCCTTCTAAGGAAGTATAACCGGCTCTGTCCTTTCTTGCACAGAGCATCAGTATTGGCAATCCAGTCTAATTTATCATCCAGCTGCACTCCCAGGTATTTATAGGTCTGCACCATCTGCACACAGTCACCTCTGATGATCACGGGGTCCATGAGGGGTCTGGGCCTCCTAAAATCCACCACCAGCTCCTTGGTGAACTTTTCTGTAAGATTAATAGCCGTTGGAATGAAGGAGGATTTGAATCTGTGGCTTGTTTTAACTTATCTATTAAGCCAATAAAACTGAACTGAATTTAACAGCTGTAAAATAAAATATTCTGCAGTACCTGAGCAGAATTTAAACAGCATGAAATAGGTCAGTTTATGATGAATACCATGTGGACAGGGGGCAGTGATATTCTTTCTTATAAGTTTAATCAATATAACACACCGTTCTTTGTGCGCAGACTCGTCTCATGTCAATGGTTTTATTCACCCCTATCGATACAGAGCCAGTTCATTTTTATAACTTTAAAAAAGGATATACAATACACTTTTTCATACATTTTTTATTGAATAAATGGTATGTTTAAAAATTACAAAAGTGAAATATCTGTGAACAAATATTTGTCAAAAAAAAATTACACACAAATATAGGAGTAGAAAATGCAGTAATCATAAAGATGTATAAATGGTACATGCATTTAACTAGAACACAAATACAATGAAAATGGCCAACAAGGGGGAGATGTTAAAACTATTAGAGAAAGGGAACACAAACATATTTACAGATTTTTACCTTGGTATTAAAAAAAAATGTTAGCCAAGGTTTTGAACACAGTAAAAGTGAATCATTAAATTTGTCAAAAACGGAAAAATGCTACTTTAGCTTTATGAACAAGATACTGCTCAGAGTCAGAGTTATTATCCAGCAATATTCCATAAAAAATGTGTTCTATTTAAACTGACATTTTTCCTGATCTGTCCCTTAACATTTACTCTATCACTTTTGCTTACAAGTGTAGCTGAAGTTGCTCTATAAAAATATACAGTTACAAAGAAAATGGAAAGTATTATAAAAGGAAATAAGAAGCAAATTGTCAAATGGCCGGGGACAAAGACAAACTTGCAGCTTTCAAGATTGCCACAGATAATAAACCTCTAGGGGTCCCAAACCAAAGCCTGCACAGCCCCCTCTGCACATCCCGGCATACATAATTGTGGCCATCTCAGTCCAGTCACAATTCCATTCCAGAACGTCTTGTGAACTTTTCTTCTCTCCGGCAACAACAGGCAGTTTGAGTTGATGTAACAGACGGTGGAGATGCAGGGGGGCACCATTGCAATAAACTAGAAAAAGACAACAGAGAAACACAGCATAAGTTAGTGCCCAGTGCAGATCTTACAAAGTGTACACAGTACCATTTCTAATCTATTATAATCAATGCAAGTAATTAAGAAAAAGACAAATTAGAAAAGTGGGCTTGTTGAAGTTTTTCAAAATGCTTGACATTTGTAGCCTGGCACTTCTCTACTAGCGAAGCATTCCAGAGTACAGAAATCTGCCAGTTTTTATGGTTGATCTTGGAATAAAAAGCAAAGCAACGTTTGAGAAAAGAAAATACAGGCAGGGTCTAAAGTACTCAAAGCCTTCTAATTATTTAATAGAACCTTGAAATCGATTCTATGTGAGACAGGCAGCCAGTGTAATGAGACTGAGACAGTTTTCAGAAGAAGAAAAAAACAAAATAGTTCAATATCTTATGATCACTTGGCAAAGGCACAGCAGATCCAGACCAGAGGTTGAGAAGGAGGATTCTAGAAGTGTGGACAGGAGGGTCACCCACTACTTCAACATGGCCCACATCTCGCCTTCCTTCTTTAACTGCTGCCCCATAACACGGCCGGACTCTTCTACTTCACTGTAACTGTTAAAAACAAACACAGTAGATATTCACTCACAGAGTTCAAACATTAATAAAGTGTACCCTTACTTCTTATTCTGCCTCCTTCCTTGATTCACCTGTAGATTAATTATTACCAAAGTAAACCATCACAATAGATAAAGTTCTGCTTAGAGTAAAGTCTAACTAACAATATTATTTTTAATTATTGTGGTTTTTTTTTGTTGGATTTTGAAAGAACCCCAACTTAACTGTCATTATATGTAGCATTATTTTTTGTCTTATACGTTGCGCATACAGTAGACATTGTGTTACAATCTCTGTATATCTGAACTTCTAATGTGATGTGCTCAGGTGTCATTACTTACATGAAAACATCTTTGGTTTTCTCTCCTGCCTTAGTTTTGCTTTAAATTTAAAATGAAGTCTGGGTTCTTTCAAAATCCAACAACAAAGCACAGTAACTTAAGAAAATAAATGTTATATTGCAAAACGGAACAACATCCCTGTTTAGTGACTGCTGGGACTGATGCTCCTCAGTCTGAGGCTCTCCTGTCTAAAATTAAAAAGCCGTGTTAGTTCATGGACAGAGTGAGCAGACATACAGGACATTATTCAAGGCAGCAAAATATTACAGATCAAGTAATAAAATTTGGGAAGGCTTTGCAGGAATTGTGCACAAACGACTTCTGAAACTGACAGCCTCAGTAGTCTTACCTGTAGAAATAGCAAATCTAACATGAACTTCACATCATCCTGAATTGGAAATCTTAAAAGCAGAAGAAAAGGACATCCAGTTGTGTCTCAGAATTCGGGTACACTGACATCTGTTCAGCCAGTTGGAAGGCTGGTTACCACCGGGCATCCTGTAGGGTCAAGAAAAAAAATACAGTACAATGAAGGGGCATTGTACTTGTAACTACAGCAATAAGAAAGAAGTTATTTCTAAGGAGCAAGCCTTCTCCATTATATTCAGTTAAATGTGTGTGTGTGTGTGTGTGTGTGTGTGTGTGCTCCTTCTAAACCAACAGCTTAAATGATAAGCTAATGACACGTGACAACAGCAGGTACCCAGCCTGTCACTTTGCCACCTCAGACACACACCACACTTCTCTGATGGCTTTGGATATAAATTTTAAATTACTTGTTTTCTACCATAGAATTTTTTCTAACAAACAAGGTTAAAGAAATCCACTTCAAAATTATGAATAAATAGTATCCAACTAACAAATTAATTCATAAGTATGACATTAATATGTCCCTGAAATGTACAAATGAAGACAAATCCCCTCTCACATTTGTTTTATTTCTGCTCCTATTCTAAAATGTTTTATAAAGATTTATTTCTGTTACTGTCTTGAATGACAAACCAATATCTCACTCTTTAATTCTTGTTCTTCTGTATACACTGTAAAAAATGTAACTAAGTGATAGTCGACCCAGTGTAAAAATGTTTGTTGTTCCAGCATTTCTGTGTTAAATGTTTAGCTTCAACAATCGTTTCTTCATTGTATGGCGCAGATGTGAGTTCTGTTTTTCTTTTGGGTTCAAATGCAAAAATCATCATTGTGAGAATGAATAATCTGTTGTTTGTGCGAGTTTTTCTTTTGCGAAATGCGCATGTCCTGCGAGAATATTCTCGATTTATGAGATTTGGACACGTCCATGACTACACGACTCCACAATCTGTAATTACTAACGTTTGACAGCCCCGATTTAAGGTAAGTACATACATTTACAAGAGTAGGACTTTCCTTTGTTGAAAACCATAAAAAATCGGGGTACGATGTATTAACAGTTACCACGCGAGTAACCTTACAAACTTCGACCACCTTGGATTATAACCTACTGCCGAACGTAAAAAAGTTTTTTATGTGTTTAATGTTAGCTTGTGTTATTTGCAACGTGTGATGACGGCGGGTCCGTTAATTACGGAAGATTTTAGTGACTATAACAGAATCTGAAAATGAATAATTATAAAATGAAAGGTCAGTTGTGCTTACTGTGGTGGCTATAAGTTTTTATCAAAAGCCACGCAATTGCGATATTTCCCTCTTTCCTTTTTTCACTATAACAACTTGTGTTTTTATACCTCAAAACCCGACATCAGGACACTTTTTTCACTTAAAGTTATAGGTCTGAATTCCCGTAGTAGCTGCGGTGACCGACTCGCGCTTTTGAGGCACCATACTAAAGTTTAGAGTAGAGACTGAACGCAGATGATTACACTTTATTCAAGTGGATTGGGCAATAAGAGAGTACGACAACGGTCAGATAATTTTGTTTTTTAAACGGTAAATTAATAAAATGACATCAATATTTTATTCAGTACCGTTTTTTTCGTAAAATTGCATACAGTCGAAAAAAAGTAAAAGATGGCGTGCACGCTTCTGTGGTGACGGCGCTTTTTTTTCAACTGAATGTTCTAGTAAATTATTACGGACGCTGTGGTGCATAGGCATAACAGCTTGTAAAGGCAGGCGCACGATTACTGGTTGGAGTACTCCTTTCTTTCTTGTGTATATTCAATTTATGCCGTTTCTTTTATAGAGGAAAATTGGGGTGTGCGTCATAGAGGGAGAAAGCGAGTGGTAAAGGGGGAAGGACCTGAAATTAACACACTGAGCAGACCTCAACAACAATTCTTCGCTCCTTCAAGGAAAAAAAAATATACCCTTACAAACATATGTTAATAAATATAAGTCGCACCACACGACTGCTCAGGTGTAAACGTGATGTGTAGTTTACTGTGTTCATTTTCAGATACCACTTTAGACATTTGTGATAGAATTATTAAGATATGATTTCATATAATTACTGAACCTATTTTAATTCTATTTAATGCAGTGTTATGGTATACAAACTCTTTTGAAGGCCATCCAAATCAGCTCTTATTTCTTTATTGCGATTTTTAGGGTCTTCATGCATTGCAAGCTCTGTACATTTTGTACTTCAGCTCAGGACACACTTCTCAGACATTACAGATTGAAGCACTGGCGTGGACCATATTCATAGTTTCCTTGCATTCACAGTGACTGCATTTGTTCATTCCGGACTGCAGGTGCGTTAAGGACACATCTCAACAGAATACATCCCAATGCTACCCTTTCAAAAGTTAGCAAGGATTTGGCTTGTTTGAGCTGTGAACTTTGTAAATTTCAAGATATCTGTGATGGGAAGACCTTTTACAGCCATATAAGAAAACATCTAAAAACTATGAATATGTGAAATGTCCTTTTGTAAACTGTGACTTCCAGACCAATGTATATACCACATTTAATGTACATAAAATTAGGAAGCATAAGGGTCAGTCTTTTCATGATTTCAGGCTATCCATTTTAAGTAGTAATCATACAGGCCAAGAAGACAGTCCTAATAGTAGCTCTGCTGCAGACAATAGTGGACCTCTTATTGATGGTGAGGATGATCATGTAGGTAGTAGATATGCTGCTTGCACTGAGGATTTAGGAGATGCAGTTGAGCACAAACTTGCTTCTCTCTTTCTTTGTATGCAATCTGTTCTTCACGTGTCAAAAAGTGCTACCCAGCAAATACTTGAAGGGTTAAATGATATTTTTTCAGCCTCACTTAGTCATACTAAAAATGAAATTGAACACGTTTTGCAGAAAAATAATTGTGAGGTTAGCCAGACCATCATTAATGATATTGTAAATGTTATTCATAAGACGAGTCCTTTACTAGCAACATCAAATGGAATACTTTCTTCTGAATATAGAAGAGACTGTTACTTCAAAAGAAACTTTTCACTTGTAGAACCTATAGAATATGTTTTTAGCAGATCAAAGAAAAAAACATTTGTTTATGTGCCACTGTTAAAAGTTCTTAGGTTATTGTTAAATCGTTCTGATGTGTTAGAACAAACTGTCAATACTGTTGCCAACCCCCTGGGGTTGTACGCTTCCTTTTTTGATGGTAAATATTATAAAATTAATCAATTTTTTGGGGGAGAAGACTTTAAAATAGCACTCAATTTATATATTGATGAATTTGAAATATGTAATCCACTTGGAACTTCTCGGAAAACACATAAAGTAACTGCAGTTTATTGGGTAATATTAAATTGGGATGTACGGTTTCGATCTGGATTGCAGTCAATTCAATTAGCTCTACTCGGGAGGAGTAATGATGTTCGAGAATTTTGGTATGACACCTTCTTAGAACCATTGCTAAGAGACTTAAAGGTACTTGAACATCAGGGATTATTTGTTGAACAGTTGGCTGATCATGTAAAAGGAACTGTTTTTGCTGTTTCTGCAGATAATTTAGGTGCTCATAGTCTTGCTGGGTTTCTTGTGTGTTTCAGAGCTGACAAATTTTGCAGATTTTGTCTTGCTTCATTGCAAGATATTCAGACCAAAGAAGCTAAAGAATTTCATCCAAGGACTCCTGAAGAGCACAGCAAGTTTATTGCAGAGCTAACTGAAAATCAGCACCTTACATCTGTTAATGGTGTCAAATCAGATTGTGTTTTATCTAAAAACTTGAAGTCTTTTCATCCAGTTTCTGGCTTTCCACCTGATATACTGCATGACTTTTCTGAGGGCATTGTGCCTTTTGAGCTTTCATTATGTCTTCAGAAATTGATTTCAGACAAGTATTTCACTCTGGATTGTCTTAATCAGATTATTAAAACATTTCCTTATGAGAATTCAGACAAAACAAACAGACCGCAAACAATTCAAAAAACATATCTTTCAAAGAATACATTTAGGGGCAACGGACATGAAAATTGGGCATTGTTAAGATTTCTTCCCTTCTTTATTGGAGTCTTAGTACCTGAGGGAGATAAAACATGGGAAATCCTCATGGATTTAAAAGACATAGTTGAACTTTCTGTTTCTTCAAAGTTCTCAGAAGAAACTTTGTGCTACTTTGAAACCAAAGTTTCAGACCATCGACTTTTGTTCAAGGAAGTCTTCCCCAATGTCAATCTAAAACCAAAACATCACTTTGTTGAACACTACCCCAACCTAATGCGTTCTTTTGGCCCATTAGCTGATTTTTGGACAATAAGGTTTGAAGCCAAGCACAGTTTTTTCAAAAAAGCAGTGCGAGATGTGCATAACTTCAAAAACATTTTAAATACATTAGCCACCAAACATCAACTCATGGTTGCATACCATTTAGATTGCCCAACATTTTTCAAAACGGCGTTGCACATAGAGAAATTAAAAACACTTAAAACTGTCTCACTGGACTCACACACAAGAGCTGCATTTCAAAAAAAGTATGTAGGCAAGACCGAGGCTTCTCTAGCCTCTGCTGTGCACTTGTATGGGACCAAATACACAAAGAACATGATCGTTGCTATTGGATTTTCTTTTGGACTACCAGAATTTGGACGAATCCTAAACTTTGTTGTTGTTGGCAGTGAGCTCTCCTTCATCGTTGAGAGATTAGACACTTGGTATTTTGAACATCTCAGAACTTATGAAGTTGTTAGGAAGGCCTGTCCAGATGTCATAACTATTCTTCCTCAGGACCTTATTGATTTCTATCCACTAACTCCCTACTGTATTGCAGGAAAACTCATGGTGTCACTTAAAAGGTCCTTACTTCCCTAGGTACTTGATGTATTTGTGACCTCTGATTTGTTATATGAAACTGCTAAAATATATGAATCAATCTGATATATGTTGATTGATTCATTGAGTTCTCAGCTATCACCAGCTTAATTAGATTGTAATGAAGCAACAGTTCTTTTACTATTACTGACATTTTCTTATACTGTTTTCCTAAAAGGTTAAAAACCACTACAATGTTGTTGCGGGTAATTCTTGCTCCAGACAATATCAGAAAAGTATCATGCCCTGACAATGTATCGACCCTTGAAGACCTCAAATCTATTCTTTGTGAGAAACTGAACATAGAAAGTGGATTCACTATACAATTCGAAGATCCTGATTTCAATAATGAACTGTGCAATTTAACCGACATTAGTGAACTTCCAGCAGACAAGGCCACCTTAAAGATTTTCTGGAACATTTTAGTCACACCAATAGAAGAAAACACTTTGTCTGATTTCACTGTAGATACTGCTAGTGTTTCAAGTGACTCGTCATTATCACCTCAAACATTTAACAGAGTGGAGCCATGGCCCAAGGAGTTTCCAATTCCTAAGTTTTCTTTGGAGCTTGAACTTCGTCTCCAGAAAGCAAATGAATTATATGAACAGAAGAAGATTCCATTGGATGTCACTCGTGACATTAAAATGGAAATACTTTGTAAAGTTTCAGAGGTAATGTTTTCATACAAAACCTACCCAAATGAGTCAGAATGTGAGAAAGTTGCTGCAGCTTTGATTGTCAAGCATCCTTGTCTCACTGAGGCCACAGGCGCTGGTTGGCTTGGATGGAAAGTAAGTATTCAATATAAGATGAACAACCTTCGGCAAAAACTTCGGTTTGCTGGCTGTGCAGAAGTGCAGGTAAATGCTTACAAAAGAGGATTTGGTTCTCCCAGAGGTTGCCTTAAGAAACCTCGTAAATCTGAGGTAAATTTCTTGCCAAATCACCCTGGTAGTCAAAAAGATGAAGATCTTGAAACAGAGAGGCAGCAGCTTGAGGATGAAGTGAAGAAGAAAAATATGAACCTGGACCTAATCAACACCAAAATGGACCTCACTTTTTCCCTGAGAAGAAAGGAGATTGTCATGGATGAACCGCTGGTCTCTGTAGTCCAACAGAGATGGCCAGGCCTTTTCATAGAGCAACAGGTGAGTTTTATCTAATCTTATAAATCAATTGTCGAGTAGTGATGCTAGTATCTTGAAAATAAGTACATTATTAATTCCTGAATTTTGTTACAGGTGTATGCAGAATTTTATCGCATTACCCAGGTGCAATTAAAAGAAACATTGCTGACATCCTTGGACAAGTATTCGACAGGTCTGATCAAAATGTACAGAGCAAAAGGAGGCAAGATGGCACATGAATTGAAATCACTTTTAGAATTACTAGATGAACAGGTACGTAATAAGGATCAGGAAAGAATTGTTTTATAGTCATAAGCATGAACTTAAAGTAGTATGTGCAGGGCAGTGTTGTAATTACGGCTGTTAAACTGTTTGCTTATGAAGGTGCATGTGGCAAACCCATAGACTTATCAAATGTATGCAAAATGATTTTATAGAACAAGCTAAATTATACTGTATATGTTTATATCTGAGTCATTGGCACTGCACATATTCCCTCCAATGTCATGGACTACAAAGTCATAATGTATTAATTTATAGTTTTACTTAATGATGAGATTTACACAAACAATATTTT
The DNA here is from genome assembly GCF_900747795.2 of Erpetoichthys calabaricus. NCBI lineage: Eukaryota > Metazoa > Chordata > Cladistia > Polypteriformes > Polypteridae > Erpetoichthys > Erpetoichthys calabaricus. Next base: position 464,250 of record NC_041397.2, on the reverse strand, counting down.
ACCAGAAATAAAAGTAAATTCCTGAGCTATTCTGTTTATTATAAATTGACAATTTAAATTATCCAGGTTAATAGCATTTTTTTTTTTTGTGTCTGGATCTGTGCATACATTTTGAATAATTTGCAGACGTGCAAAATCCTTTCATTATTTGGATTCATTTAACAAAGATGGACTTTTGTATATGTACAGTAATGAGGAAGAAAATATGTCAAATATATTTAGTTGTTTTGTTTAAAGTTTTCTTAAATTGTCATTTGGTTCAAGCATTATTTCTTTGTATTTTCTACCTCTATGACTATCATTCTTGTTACTGTACTTTTCAGACTATGGATGTTACCACACACAAGAGGGCAACGGTTCTACAAGGACTACCTCTGTACTTAAGAGAATACAAGAAGTTATCAACAACATGTCATGTAAGTTCTGTTGGAAATGTAAAACTAAATGATTAACAAACTAGAAAGTTAAGTTGGTAGACAACCTTTCACTTGGCTTTGGAAAAGAGTCAACTATGGTTTATTTTTTCACACTTTAACTATATTACTTTTCTATATTTTTAGGATACAGACTCCCTTCAAATATATACAAATGAAATGAAGATAGGAATATTAGAGGTTGTGAGGCACCATGAGACCCATCCTGGAGCTGCAGCAATGAATGTGGCTGTGGTAATAGAAGGTCAAGTAGTAATTGAAGAGCTTGCCGACTTCACAACTGCATTTGTCATACTTGTTGGTCTTCTGTATGCTCTAAACATTCAGTACCCAAAAGAACTTAAATACACTTTTGAAACAGTGCAGAAGGTGTTTCTAAATATTGGAGACTCATACTCACATAGAGTATTGTCACTCAAAAATATGCTGTATAAATGTTAGACAAATGTGTCTCAGATCTGCAGAATAGGATGTGCTTGTCTTTTGATTTTAGATTAACATTGCGATAGCTACTTTTCTTTGTGTGAAATTCTTTTTCAGTTGCACTTTAGTGTTAATGTTATGACAGGATCCCTTTACCCTGTGCAGGTTCTGTTCAAAAATTTTGGAATTCTTGATGTAACACTTTTCAAATTAAGATTCCACAACATCAGAGATGGCATGGCTTGTGGTTATTAGTAATGATAACAATGTTATTAAGACAAAATTTGAATGTACTGAATATAAATACATTTATATAAGTGATTTTCATATTTCACACTGTAATAATAAGGTGATGCCATGTCTAAGAAAATAAAGCTGCATTATTTTCAAAAAAGCTGTTTTTTCTTTTTTGTTAAAATAGAATATGTTGCTCAATAAAGTCAGAGTTCTTAAGTAACTGATTACAATGTGCTTTTTGAGTTTGCAAAAAATAAATATATTAATTTCTTGAATTACTACCTTGAAGTTTGCCTAAATTTACTTACGTTTATTCAGCATAGGTTTTTTAGTTGCGCCAATTAGTGATGACATTGACAAAGCCCTAAAATTTATGTTAGATGGGCTTAATGCTGTTTTTACATATTAGTTATTTCTACTTGAGCTAATTTAATTTTCTTAGTTTGGCATAGTGTAGCTTGTATCCAGTGAACGCAAATTTTGTAATTGGCAGGATTTGTCAACGTAATGTTGAGCAAACTCAAAAAGCACATTGTAATCAGTTACTTAATATTTTTTAATTGGGAGTAGGATTGATTTTTTACAGTGTACAATTTTGAAGACTAAATGTTAGAAAATGCAGTAACTGTGCTTTCCTTGCTTCATAAATCTCCTATTCATAAGTTTAAAGTTCAGAATGTTAGACCCTCTGTTACATCTTAGCTTTTAAAAAGGTAAACACACTAAAATAATTAAAACGTAAGATTCGGATCTGCTTCATTAACAATTTCTAATGCTATTATCTGCATCTCGCTTTCTTGTAATAACTTAGCTGTTGCTACTCTTGTATGTAATTCAGCCTTCATTATCATATATTTGTTAACTTTATTATGTAAAAACTCTTATATTGATGTAATCCAATATCAACGTAATATAAAATACCAATGGCTTTGGAGGGCACACTTTACACCCGTCGAGTGTCAGATGTGCTCTCCTAATTCTATTCCGAATTCGACACCTCGATTACATTGTTTTGCTTAATTATTAGCATGCCGTTCACTCTTTAAGATGAAAAATGCGAACAAATGTTAAAAGAAACACACCACCAAATGCTAATAGGGTGTTACGAAATAAATGAAATGCATCCATTAACCCAAATACAGAAAATGCTGCGACTTTCACATTTAAACCTCGAGAATACGAATGTCGGATTGGAACTAAAAATGAAAATCCTTATTGCCTTTTTCATCAATACGATGTACTTACAAAAAGCTGTACGTATCCATTATAAAGTTCACAGACACACGTCGCATTTCATTTCCCTCCCTCTTCATTCGAATGGAGTTAAAATTGTCAGGCGACAAATATTCTTCCAAGACGTTATAAAATTCAAAAGTAGTCATCTTTTGCAGTAAGAAGTCCACTTGCAAACGGAGATAAACAGCAAAACAAAAATGACTAGCAAGTACAATTCAAACCTGAAGAGTGACGTGTGTCGTAAAGCATTAGATATGCGATGAACAAATCGGGGAGTGTTGTGAAATGAATTTTAATTAAGCAGAGAGCGTGTGAGCGAGACAAATGGGATGGGGACTCGTGTCGCAAAGTAAAAAAACGGAGATCGCGAAGGGTTGTAATAGGAAAGCTGTGCGATTATGCGCGCAGCTCGGGCTATCTTTGTGCGCATGTGCGCGCAAATCGGGTAGGCACTGCAGATCGGGTAGTGACAGGGTCTCACGTTTAATAAAACCCATAAATGACAGCGCGACAAACACTCATGGCAAAGTCCATAGGACAAACCAAAGTAGCAGCAACAGATGAAGAATAAAGAGTGGAAAATCCTGAGAACAATCCGATGAGAAGAATATTAAAGTTTATCCTAACATCTCTATCAATGAATTTGCCACCAATCTGTTCACTCACACGAAACAGGCGGGCACGAGACCGACCATATATCCAACCAGGAACAGTAATTCAAGACAAACTGAAGGTAATGCAACAGGTGAAACGGTTACAATGATCCAGAGATTTGCCAGCTTCCTCCATTTGAAGAGCCCGCCTTCTTCCCAGCAGAACCTCACGTCCACACAGCAGGATAGAGCGGAAGTGGCGTCACCGCAGTTTCTCTACATGGAGAGACTTCGGAAGGGTTCGGCCGGTCCTGGCGAGAAGGGGATTGCTGCAGACCGGAGACATTATGGGCGGATCTGAAGGCGGGATAACTGTAAATGCAAGTGGATAGTATTGGCTAAGTCAGAATTTCAACGAATGAGATTGTTGTTATTCTATGACAATCAAAAACTCACCTGTCCAATTACCAACGTTTGAAGTTGTCTATCAAGTGTAACTTTAAACAGTCGATTCACAATTCGAGATCCGTACCGCTTTGAGGTTCCGCCTTATAGAGTTTCCTCTTAAATAACCTGCGTTTGTACCAAGTGCCGAAACTCCATTAAACGAATGGAGACAAAAAAAAAAAGAAGTTGCGGCGATGAAACTCCATTAGACTAATTGCTCGTATTTTTGACAATGGAAGTAAGTGTGCTTCGAAATGAAAACGTGATATTTGCGGGTTTTTTTTGTATTTTTAATAACTTTGTTTTGCATGGTTATGTTTGTACCATGAACCTTTACGTTTTGTATTAATAATCATTTTCGCTGTAGTAATTGATTTATATTCAGTGCTTGAAGTGGACCGGCACTCAGCGGTACCGGCAACTCTTCAAATTCCACAAGGCGAGTTTCACGAGAACTCCTCGACTGTTAGTGATGGGCCGCTCGATACTCAGGTTTCGACACTGTGTCGAGCTTTCGAAGCACTGGAGATCGAAGCGCCGCTTCGAGGCTTGCTTCAAATGCGCCCGTCACGTGATTTTGAGTCACGCTTGCGTAATGACGTCATTGATATCTGCGCAGTCAGCAGTCGATTTGGTAATTCACTAGTCTGTTAAAGTGCTTTGGCTCAAAGCGTAAAAGCAGTTGTTCTTGCTACAGCGATAAGGTTCGCTAACCCGAGATCAAATCCTAATTTAGGCTCGCATATGTTGAAATAAGGATTTTGTATAAAACAGTTAAGTAGTACTTGTCTGAAAGTTAACAAATATATTTTGGAGACATTATGAACGATTTACATGGGGCACCTTTTTCCTTGGTGTGGAATCGTGTCCACCTAGAATCTGTAACAAATTGATGAGCATATTTTGCGTAAGGTAGCACGTATTATAACAATCCAGAATCTACTCTACGCCATGTCGATCATCTCAGAGAGGCTAAGAAACGCTTCACTAAAGCCGACGTGGTCATTACACCAGTATATGCGCAAGACACTCTCATTAAACGTTTTTACTATTCAGTGATTTCCAGATCTGTAGTTGATTTGTATTATTGATTTCCAAAAAGCAATGTGAGTAAAACCGTGTTCTGCATAACTAATCACAACTGTCTTCTGCAATTTTAGGAAAGTTTCGGGAGTTCTGCGTTAATGAGACAAAAACGTTGTAAAGAAACTTTGCGAATTCATCCAGAGGTGAACATAAAGATCACTCAAGTACTGACAAGAAGGAGCAGCTGGATAAGCACATCTGGAGCCAAACTTTCAAAAAAGCACCTGACTTTGTCAGTAACATCCTTTCCTTCTGAATGCATCTTATCAAAGGCTGCGCCGGGGGGTAAATAAGTAATCTTCCGAACTGCAGCACAACGGAGTAAATCATTGATGTAAATAAAAATATTGAAAGACTAAGCTTTTGTCGTTTCTGTATTCTTAAACCATCTTCCAGTCCCACAATCCCCCGCAGTCACTGTCACATTTAACGTTCCCTGCTCCTCACCTGTCGTGTCACCCAAAGCATCAACACTCCGTTTCATTCAAGGCTTTACCGTCCTTCCTTTCATAGACATAAAATAAGACACACATTCCCTCTACATACGTGTCCAATAATAATAGTAAACTGGCAGGAACGAGAAAAAGCACAAGATGGGAATATTCATGACAAGAGCCTCGGCATCAGGGTGAGGATGTGCCTTGTCACTCATTACGTAAGCTCGTCTGCCACCCTTCAGTTGCACTGGCACACCTTACACTCTGGGGCAATTGCAATGGAGAATACCGACAATGTACACCTTCAGAAGTGGAATAAATCAACTGTATAAGTAGAACATTTCAGATAAACTATGAATTTTGTTAATCATAAACAATGCAACATAACTATTATATGTGTTGTTACTTTTTATTTATTCTCACCAAACGTTACATATCTACATGGGAAATGAACATGGGTAATATGTTTATAATCATTCTCACTAAAATACACTGTCAAAATATATTAATGAGCAAACTGAGACACATTGGCCTTTAGGAAATATAAAAAAGCGTATGCGCTGTCATTTAGGACAGAATGCATTGTTAACATCATGCACTCTCTACTGATGCGATGTCACAAAAAAAAAGAAACAGCACAGTCCGTGCAAACTCATCGCCTCCTTGGTTTTTGACCTTATGATTGTCAACATCAAATCAATAAAGTCATTTTAAGAAGATGACAAGTCTGCTATAGTCGGTTCAATTAACGCTCCTTTTAAAAAAATTGCTTATACCGAATATAAATCAGAATCTCAATGATGCGGGACTCGCGAGTAGTAACAAATAATATATGACACTGAGAAATTGTAATCCCTAATAACGGGAACAAGTAAAAACTACGACTTCCTAAAATGGACACTGTAAATGTAGGCATTTCAATAAATAATTTAGGAGACTTGTGTGTGCAGTTCAATATCAATTTAAGAACTACGTAGGCTACCTGTTGTACTATAAACGCTACCTCAAGCAGCACTTAACAGTAAATAGTCTAACAGGACAATGACGGACTGAAACGAAGATGCTGCGCCGCTACAATAAAGGTTCACACTGTCATTCTGCATGTTTAGAAGGCGCTGATTGGCTGAAACTGTTTATAGCGAATTGTCTTAAATTGGTAGTGCCGTATAGCGATCAGAAACGAAAAGACACATTTAGGCCTGCTGGACAGTAGTTTGTTTTTCTACAATACAAATTCAGTACGACACCAGGGTCTCCAAACACACAAATATGAAGCTTATTACGTTTTACAGTGAAACTCTTTACATACACAATATAATTAGGGACGTGTGCCCCCTGCCCGTCTATGGCGGCCCAATCTTCCCTTGACAGCTCGATTCGCTCGCTATCCGTCCAAGCTAAAAATATTGTTAAATGGAGGAATTGAAAAAAACCTTTATCAAGTGGAGGATCGACGACGCGAACCGCTGGTGTTTTTACCGAGAAACAGTTGCGATACCATTGAGCCACCTAATCAGGATAATTAACGAGCTTCGCACAACTGAACTACTACTACTGTTCTTACTGCGGCGGATGTGGAAATATGTTGCTTGACATATGCACGTTAAATTGGTTTAATTGACACGAGAGTATCATTGTTGTATTCTCCTAATGAAGACAAAAAAATTATATTTATAGATGTATACTATATGACGTACGGTTTTGAACAAAATTAAGTGTTCCATAAAAAGGTTGCACGATTTACCTAATCTTTTTATATATATAAAGTTAATATATGACAATATATCTTTGACACTATGTATCAGACAAAGGAAATCACAGCAATCCACAAGAACAATAATTACTTCTCAGCAACTACCTGAATTGTAGTTTAACTATATTAAGTGAAGTGTGTAATGTCAATACGAATTACAAAATATAACTAGAGAGTTAAGTGTCAGATAGACTCTCAGAATATAGAGGTCAATGCCTTTGAGTGTGCTGAGGCTTCACAAAGATTCAGTAACCAGTGACCATGTCTGCTCCAGACTTTGAAGCCCTATCATGATCCAATCTCAGTACTACGCATGTCTGAAGCTTCAGAGCTCCGTCATGAGCTCAGTACTACGCATGTCTGAAGCTTCAGAGCTCCGTCATGAGCTCAGTACTACGCATGTCTGAGGCTTCAAATCCCCGTTTGAAGCCCGTCATGACGCAATCTCAGTAGTACTACGCATGTCTGAGGCTTCAAATCTGCTCGACGCTTCGAAGCCTCAGTTACCCCAGTGCGCATGTCTGAGGCTTCAAATCTGCTCGACGCTTCGAAGCCTCAGTTACCCCAGTGCGCATGTCTGAGGCTTCAAATCTGCTCGACGCTTCGAAGCCTCAGTTACCCCAGTGCGCATGTCTGAGGCTTCAAATCTGCTCGACGCTTCGAAGCCTCAGTTACCCCAGTGCGCATGTCTGAGGCTTCAAATCTGCTCGACGCTTCGAAGCCTCAGTTAACCTAGTGCGCATGGCAGAGGCTTCGGTCTCCCGTCACGATCTCAGTACTCAGCATGTCTTAGGCTTCGACGCCCTATCAGGATGCAATCTCAGTACTATGCATGTCTGCTCAGTGTATCAGTGTATCGCCCCCAGTGTATGGGGGCGGGACATTTCCACTCCTCATGTCAGCTTACTGCTTCGACCCGAGAGTTAGGAAGTTATATTAATTACATTACACTGCATATTCCACCACCAGGTTACAAAATTTCAACAGAGTTGTGATTGGTGAAACAAATCTTTCTGGATCATCAACACAACTGAAATTATTGTGCAGTAGATTACTTAGTGTCAAAATATAAAATGACAAATTTTGCATATTAAAATGCTGACTATTAGAATGCATAAGAACAGCTGTACTAATATGGTTCAAAACACTTCCTTCACCATAATACTCTGGCTGTTCTCATAAATATTCCAGTCTCTGTGTTGCACTGCCTCACTTCTATAGTGAACAGTGTTATGCGTGTATTCACTGAATATAGAAATCAACATATATATGATTGTACCGCTACTTCGCGGTTCACTTTTCGCGGATTCACGACTTCGCGGGTTTTTAAATACAAGTGATTGCCCGCCTATCGCGGAAGTTATGTTCAGCAACAGGAGAAAATCCGCGATATAGAAAGACCATATAAATAAACATTTTTATAGTTTAAGCCTTAAAATACCCATCCCACATGCTTTAAACACATGTAAACTTATAAAACACACTTTGTTAACACATATGATATGTGGATGTCGGGCTAAGGATATGAGTAACATCTCACTATTATAAAACATTTTAACTTCACGCAAGACAAGACAGTGAGACAGGAAAATTGGTGATGTACAGGCTTTTAAATTATTGACACGCAGAGCGACAAGCAGCACAAAGCCAGCACAAAGTCCACTTCTCCTTAGCGTTCATTCTGCTCCCCACCCCCCTTGACAATGCGAAGTGGCAGGAGCGTGCGGCTCCTCCGGGGAGGGGGGTTTGAGCGAAGGTGCGTTCAGCTCTCTCACACACACACACACACACACACACACACACACACGCACACACACACTCCTCGCGCAGAGCGACAAGCAGTCATTTTGGCAGAAGCAGCACAAAGTCCATTTCTGCTCAGCGTGAGTTCAGCTGCCCCCTTCACAAAGCGACTGCAGACACATTGACGTCTGATCGCTGCGTGCAGTGTTGGTCTGAGGTGTTTAACAATGTAGAAAGTATTTAAGAGCATAGGAAGTGTTTATAAGAGCGTGGGAAAGGTTAACAAGAGAGTGAGAAAGGTTTGTAAGAGTATGGGAAGGGTTTAATAAAGCCTTAGAAATATGTATAAATAATAAAATAAATATAGGTCGCTACTTCGCGGAACGTAACCCCCGCGATAGGTGAGGGATTACTGTATATATATATATATATATATATATATATATATATATATATATATATATATATATTTGCAGCTGGAGATCCACAAAGGGAGAAAAAATGTATCATAAAGTAGTTTTTATTCCTGAGCTTTCAACCCCTGCCAGGGGTCTTCATCAGAGGATAATGCTTAGACTTGCAAGAATCAAAGGCAATATATAGCAAAACATTATGTGGATGGGGTGTGGCTAAATCAGTGTGATTTGGGGGGGGGGGGGGGATTGGGTGTACAGTTTATTTATTATGAACGTGTTCTTCTTGTGTGTCCTTACAGGTGGCGCAATAGTAGTGCTTCTGCTTTGCAGTAAGGAGACTGTGGAAGATTGTGGGTTCGCCTTCCCGGTTCCTCCCTGTGTGGATAGCACTTTGAGTACTGAGAAAAGCGCTATATAAATGTAATGAATTATTATTAAGTTTACATATGCTGGATTTACGTCCAAGTATCTGTTGATGGCGTTCTCATTTGATAACCAAGACTCGGCCAGCTCTCTGCCACTTTTAGTACTGGCCTTAATTTGACTTGTCCCAGTTAAATGTCTGTCCTGTTGATTTAGTATGCGTTGTAGATCAATGAAAGTGAGTCCTTTCTTCTGATGCGTTGCGATGTTCCTGTATAAGTGTTGCGATTCTTTTTGAAGTTTGTCCTATGTATACTGCTGAGCAAGAACTGCGTGGAATACTATAAACTGCGTTTCGTGTTTCTGCTATCGATTTCTTGTTTTTAGCATTAAAGAGGACCGTGCGCAGATTGTTGGTGGGTTTGTGTGCTATTCTGACACCTGACTTGGCCAGGATGCCCGCTGTACCTTCTGACACATTGTGGTGATGAGGGAGTGAGTGCCAGGTGAGGTGGGGGTTCTGATTCAGTTCAATTGTTTGCTGAGTTTTTTGGCGTCTTCTGTGTAAGCTCCGATTAATGAATGTTTTTGAGTATCCGTTTGAAGTTATTCATTCATTTTTGTTTCCTTCGTATTACAGTGGGTGTGGACTCTTCTGAATAGAGTTTTAACACAGCTCCGTTTATGAGATACCGGGTGGTTGCTGGTGAAGTGTAATATCTTGTTTGATATTCTATATGTTCTATTTACTGTGTTATATGTTGTTTTTATACTGTTTGCTACGATATCACTGTTTCTGTCCCTTCTCATAAATATTCCTTTTCTTCCTCAGGTTCATTATTACTGCTATAATTACTGCATTAATGTTCAATATGTCTGTCAGTCAGTCAGTCATTGTCCAACCTGCTATATCTAAACACAGGGTCACGGGGGTCTGCTGGAGCCCAATCCCAGCCAGCACAGAGCGCAAGGCAGGAACAAATCCCCGGCAGCATGCCAGCCCACCGCAGGACACACACATACACCAAGCACACACTAGGGACATGTTAGGATCTCCAATGCACCTAACCTGCATGTCTTTGGACTGTGGGAAGAAACCGGAGCACCCGAAGGAAACCCACACAGACACGAGGAAAACATGCAAACACCACGCAGGGAGGAGCCGGGAAATTAACCCGGGTCTCCTTATTGTGAGGCAGCAGTGTGATAAAGATGTATCTAATGAAAATATGTGTCTTGTTTCATGTGTATGATGAAATTGTAGATCTAGCTAACGTAGAGGGTTTCATTAGTTGTATTAGCTATATTATGTTACAATATGTAAACTGCAGGTCTTGTACTTTGAACGTTAAGGTGATATACGTGTATCAGTGCTTATTTGCGCATGCTTCGAGATAAATGATTAGTATGGGCTGCTCTTACGGTAAACAAGAATAAATGTTTCTGGCAAAGACAGATTTTTTTTTGAAATTACTATAAAATATGGATAGCTGCCTGCTCTTTGTTTCCAGTGCATTAGTAGATCTTCATGTCGGCGTCTGTATCAGTCGATGAAGAGTCTACAGTGTCGTCATTAACAAGGCTAACATGGGGTGAAGTAATTGACAGTGCTGATAAAAGTAACACACGACATATCTCAGTGACATTTGGCTTTACCTCCCCTTCATCATCTCACGTGCACTTTTAAACAAGCTTCAAGGTGTCGTTTTGAAACATTTGTGCGTTAAAAGCTCAGCGTCTCATTTCCAATGCACGTGATGATGTGGATGTGTAGCGCCAGTTCGTATCAGTATAGTTATTGCAAAATTTAGTGACAGTTAGTGATGGACCAATCGCATTTCCACGAGGTGTAGTCTAGTTTGGTTGAAGAGTTTAATTCAAATACTGATATATGCTGGTTTTACATTGGAATTAGAATATGAATGTACATTATACAGATTAAATTCCCGATTAGAAGTCTAACACCAACCAGGTTTTCAAGGAGCATTGCCGCATAATCGGAACTATCAATCAAACGCATCAGGCAACGGCAATCTGCAATCCCCAGACAGATGCTGACCAGGTTTGTTATTGAACACGAGACCTGGCGCTGTCCGACTGGCGTAATTGTTCGAGCCACCGTTACGCATACATTTACTTCTAAACAACGGTAATCCGTGCTGGCGCCTAACGTAACTAGTCAACGTTGATCCGATTACTGCAGAGTAATTACTTGCTAAGCGTATGTCGATTTACAATTGCCAATTATAATTTTTGACTTCAAAGGTGTATATCACAACTTCATAGAGATTCGGTATTCGTCCACAATGCTCTAAGAGTTTACTGTTAAAATGTGCTGTTAATACAAATGGCCAGGAGGTGTCCCTAGAGAGGTGAGTGTCAAATGCTTCGAAGCTTCGATACGATTTCCGACACAATTGCTTCAAACGTGTTGATGCTTCATGAGGCTTCTCTCCGCCCATCACTATCGACTGTGCATGGAAGACGAAAAAAAACTTTTACAATCATCTCGGAAACTCTTGATGAGTTATTCTGTCGTGAAGTGGGCTTTTGATAAAGTTCAGATTGACTGCAGTGGTGCACCATGTTACCTTTTTTCTTTTCAGTTTAGTTCCTTATGTTGGAGTAATGTGTCTAAATTGTAATACCAAGTAATTTTCGATGTTTTTGTACTGTCAATTTTAATAGAATTTCATAGTAGTTTTGCACAGATGATGCCTGCTATTTCTAAATTGTTAAAGACTTTCCTGCAATAGTCAGTGCGCCACTAACTTGTATGTGACTCAGACTGACAGTAGCGATGTTCACAGAGCCTTTCAATTTATTTACAAGTGACATTTATGATTTTTTTCCATTCAGCCAGCTTGCTACAAGAATATCTTCTGGAAATTTGATGTTAATGAAAAATAAAGTAAATTGTAAACGTCACCCATATCTTAAACTTGTAATTCACTTGTCGTGTTTGACTTTCACGTGTGTCTTTTTTTCTTTCCTTCTTTTCCTCGGACATCCCTGCTGGTTCAGTAGACTGTGGAGTAGACATGTTGATGGTATGTGAATATGAACTGTAAGTTTTATGTAACTTTACATTTGTGTTTAGATTGTGTAGGATTTCAGTACTTTATCTCTTCTCCTCTCTCAGTCTGCTCTTTATCTGACCAGGACGGACCCTTTGATTTTACTGCTCTCAGTCTTTTAAAGATGCTGATAATATACTGTATATATATATATATATATTCTTCATGTGTGGCATACTTTTAATTGTGGCATTCATTTAACATGCCCTCTACTATTAATGACACCCCTTATAAAAATGTTAATTTTAAAACTATGTATTTCTTGATGAGGGTTTTGCTTTTCTTTGAATTAAATTGTTTCAGTTAAAAGTCAGATGTTTCTAATTTTTTCAGTACAAGGTCACATTTCTTCAGCAAACAGGGAATTTATTTGTAACCCTTCTTACTAATTTTTACAAGGGGTGCCAGTAATAATGGAGAGCACTGTATTTATCCTTTTTATCTTAGGATGACGTGTCTGTGACTTGCATATTACTTTAGGTAGTGTCCAGATTGGAGTATTTATAATACTGTGAAATAATTGATGTATTCTAAAAAACTATTGAGATCACCATGAACGAGAGTTTTTGTAGTGAACCACAGACTAATTCTCACACTTTGAACTTTATTCCAAAATGTCACTTCTATGAGAAAACAGGAGTATTCAGACCCAAACCAGACAGCCAGCATAAGACAAATCCTTCATGTGACAGTCTGATATATTTATTTGTGTGTCTCCACCGTGACTGTGTGACTGCAGAGGGGCAGCGGACTCAAGAACAAGGGGCTCAGGTTTATGAGGCTGAAGAGATCAGCAGGGCCTCCAGGAGGACTCAACATAAAAACTGTTGTTGTTCATCATAAAAGGCCATGGAGCAGATGACCACTTACTGGTAACTTAGTTCAGATAACAAGTAAAACTTTGTTATTGTAATCTATGTAGTAGCAAAGAGCTATGATGACTTTAGAGCACCAAACTCTTGTATTTGTTTGTCCAACAGGCTGTTGTATCTCAAAGATGTCATCCAAATGGTTTAAAAAAGATGAAGAGCCAAAAGGTCACCAGGTAATGACCTCTATACAGTAGAAGATGAGGAGCTGACAGATGGCCTCTACAACTACCAGATGAAGTGATGTGAAGAACTGTAGGCACTTCTGAAAAGATCGACAGAGTTCACATCATTCTGGTTGTGCTGATGCCGGAGGCTCATTTGGCTTCAGTGAATCTGTGATGAGTACAGAAAGTGTCTCCATGAGTAAGAAGCAGAAGGTCTGCTCATTGATGGACCAGCAGACAGTGAGTGGGATGTCATGTGGTGTTGGGGAGCAGACGGTCCTTTCTTTTTATTTTCAGCGCCATTATTGTGTTAATCAGAATACCATTTTACTTGTAGTGAATTTAGACAAGAATATAAACTAAATACATATAAATGTAAATATTTGTTTAAAGTGACATTTAAAATACACATTAATCCACTTTTAGTATTGGTGAAAGTAAATCTTTTGTTTTAAAGTGAGCGAAGAGTTTAACACACTTGTGCTTCAACTGTTGGAATACGAGGACAGACAACATCACTGAGGCTTTCAACTTGGGATTCCATCTCAGCGCCTCCTCTAATAAACACCTCACTGGCTTTACTGGTCTTTGGCCTTTTTATTTTTGAGTGTTAAACTGACTGTACATAATAAATAGAGTTGTGTAGATTTGATTTAACTATTCATGTAAATAATAAAGGACACTTTGTGGATTTAAGTTCTGTATATTTGAAATTGTCATGCCATCTGCAATCTGCCACCTGAAATTCATGCCATCTGCATTTTTTCTTCAATTTTTATAACTGTATTATCCATCCATCCATCCATCCATCCATCCATCCATCCTCTTCCACATATCCGAGGTCGGGTCGCGGGGGCAGCAGCTTGAGCAGAGATGCCCAGACTTCCCTCTCCCCGGCCACTTCTTCTAGCTCTTCCGGGAGAATCCCGAGGCGTTCCCAGGCCAGCCGGGAGACATAGTCCCTCCAGCGTGTCCTGGGTCTTCCCCGGGGCCTCCTCCCGGTTAGACGTGCCCAGAACATCTCACCAGGGAGGCATCCAGGAGGCATCCTGATCAGATGCCCGAGCCACCTCATCTGACTCCTCTCGATGCGGAGGAGCAGCTGCTCTACTCTGAGCCCCTCCCGGATGACTGAGCTTCTCACCCTATCTTTAAGGGAGAGCCCAGACACCCTGCGGAGGAAACTCATTTCAGCCGCTTGTATTCGCGATCTCGTTCTTTCGGTCACTACCCATAGCTCATGACCATAGGTGAGGGTAGGAACATAGATCGACTGGTAAATTGAGAGCTTTGCCTTGCGGCTCAGCTCCTTTTTCACCACGACAGACCGATGCAGAGCCTGCATCACTGTGGACGCCGCACCGATCCGCCTGTCGATCTCACGCTCCATTCTTCCCTCACTCGTGAACAAGACCCCGAGATACTTGAACTCCTCCACTTGAGGCAGGATCTCGCTCCCAACCCTGAGAGGGCACTCCACCCTTTTCCGGTTGAGGACTATGGTCTCGGATTTGGAGGTGCTGATTCCCATCCCAGCCGCTTCACACTCGGCTGCGAACCGATCCAGAGAGAGCTGAAGATCACGGCCTGATGAAGCAAACAGGACAACATCATCTGCAAAAAGCAGTGACCCAATCCTGAGCCCACCAAACCGGACCCCCTCAACACCCTGGCTGCGCCTAGAAATTCTGTCCATAAAAGTTATGAACAGAATTGGTGACAAAGGGCAGCCCTGGCGGAGTCCAACTCTCACTGGAAACGGGTTCGACTTACTGCCGGCAATGCGGACCAAGCTCTGACACCGGTTGTACAGGGACCGAACAGCTCTTATCAGGGGGTCCGGTACCCCATACTCCCGGCGCACCCCCCACAGGATTCCCCAAGGGACACAGTCAAACACCTTTTCCAAGTCCAAAAACACATGAAGACTGGTTGGGCGAACTCCCACGCACCCTCCAGGACTCTGCTAAGGGCGTAGAGCTGGTCCACTGTAGTACATACAGAAAGTAACTGTCAAAGGAGGTGTTAGATTGATTTATGACCTTTAAGCCCCGCCCCCAAATATGAAAATATGATTTATAAAAATATGAAAATATAAAAAAAAAATATGAAAATAGGATTTATGAAAATATGAAAATATAAAAATATAATTTATGTAAATATAAAAATATGAAAATTTATGAAACTATAAAAATATGAACTATACCCCGCCCCTGGGGGGTTGGACCACCGTCATAATTGATCATCTCTAAACCACACCTTTTAGGGTGTGTCTTTCGTAAATCGGACACCTATCACGCCCCATTAACAATACTCACGCCCCCGAGGTACGCCTTTATCTCTCAATCCGCCTATAGGGTTAGGGGTGAGGCGTGTCTCTCACCCCCGACTGTAGGAGGAGACGAAAGAGCTCTTCTATAAAATTCTAGTCATTTAGTGAAAACGCCACGACACACAAAAGGAAACAAAATGGACGGTCTTGTGAACGCTCCTAAGAAACTGAAAGCAAACAGGGTGTCCAGAAGAACGTTACGGGAGTTACGGGGACCACGCTTCAGCTCAGTCTGGTACGATTCTAACTGTGCTTTGTGCCGGGTAGAGGTGAAAAGAAATGCTGAGGGACAGCTCACGATCGCTGTTTCCAAGAAGGAGCCTATCCTTCTCGAATATAACGAGGCCAGTCACGAAGAGGATGAAGATAAAGAAAATGTGATAAAGGAGCGAGTGAGTGAAATTAATTTTTCTATAAAAGACTGGACTTTTTTTAAAGCTCTTATGCCAAATATTGATGAAGCTATTTACCAAGGGAAACTGTCTGACCAGATGAAAAGAATTAAAAGAAAATTGGAGGAGGAGTTTAGCATGTTGAATAATTCATACTCGGAGGAGGAGGAAGAAAACTGGGAGGCAACCACCCCCTAAGTGAGCGGGGATAAATACAGAGGTCTTTTCCACAGTCTACATTAACCTAAAAACCTATCGAGATGTCTTCAACTACTTACCCTACCGAAGCTGGTGCTAGCTGGTCCAGTTGTCTCCCTGTTCTCTCGGCCTCTGAGGTGGCAGAAGTCCTCGAAATTTTGATGCGCTCCAAAGAACCAGGCTCCGGAGGTATGGAACATGCGTCCGCCGCTGACTACCTGTTTTGGCCGGCTAACCTTCAAGCCAACACCGCTTACTCTACTCCCAACGAGATGATCGACACTAGCCTACAGCAGACTGCTGCAGACCAGATGGCGACAGACAACGATGTGTTTTGGTCGGGTGACAACCAACACCCCGCCAGCTACGTTCCTGATCAGACCTGTTGGTCTATGGAACAGACGGCGCTCCGCGACGGCCTGTTTTGGCCCGACGACCTCGTACCTAACTCCGGGTACTCTGTCCCTAACAACTCTCCTTCAGAACCACCGTCTTGGCCGGATCTTCTGATGCCCTCAAATGACCAGATCTATTGGCCCGAACCTCAGTTACCCGCCCCTGATGATATGTATTGGCTGGACAGTCTCATGGAGAACCGTACAGTACCTGACCTTTTTGTCCCTGCTGAGGAGATAGCCGTGCAGGCCATGCGGCAAGAAGAGGCCATGGACGAACTGGTAGATGCTCTGTCCGCATGGAAGCCATCGTCCCGGGATGCTGATTATGAGAGTATGGACCTTGAACAAACTGATGGGCCCCTGGGTCAAACACTTTGAAAGACTCTGAAACTGGTCAAGAGTTTGATTGCGGCTCTGCTGGACATAATAGTCGATCGGGACCTAAAAAGCACCTGTCACGGCTGTTTCATAGATCACTTCGTCTGATTTTTCTAAGTCGTACTCCCCGTAAAACCCCAAAGATGCATCGGTCGTGTTCGGTACAGAAAAATGTCTTTTAGAGAAAGCATTGGCTATTTCACGTATTTTCGAGTAAGAGGGATCGTCCATGTTGTGAAAGGCTCGTACAATAGCCTCGTTAATAGAATGTTCATTTTCCAGTTCATCGACAGCATTTTGCACAAATGAATGAACCTTGTGAAAAGGCAGAAAGATGTTGAAGCAACCCAGAGTCTTTATGAGCAGGCTCCTGAGCCAAGGTTTGCGGAAAACAGTCAGAACCTCTTGAAAGCGGCCAACCCGATAAACAGAGTCAGGCTCAAACAGACACGTATACTGCGTCTGGGCTGGGGTGATCTCAGGCAGTATTTTGGATTAATTAAAGCCACCGTCCAGCCTCCATGTGGTCTCAATTTTCCAGTCCTGCCTCTCAGGTTTTGTGGGAAATTAATGTTCACCCTCTGTCGCACCTGTGCGGAGACAGAAGCTCAGATTGTGGACTGTCGTCACACAGAGGATGAGAGAGCTTTAACTGGTACTTGGTGCAGTGTGGAAATAGCAAAGGCCATTGACAAAGGTTATAAAGTTTCAAAAGTATACGAGATTTGGCATTACCCTGAACGTACTTCTGAGTTATTCTCAGACTATATCAAGCTTCATCTAAAAGGCAAGCAGGAAGCCTCGGGCTACCCTGCCTGGTGTACGGATGAGGCTTCCCGAGACCGTTATATTTTAGATTATTATCAGAAGGAAGGTGTGCAATTGGACCGCGATAACATCACTGTAAATTTCAAAGTTGTTTTTAAATTCTCTTTGGTGTAAATTTGGGCAAAAACCTCTCCATCTCACTACTAGCTTAGTCAAGGACGGTGAGGAATTCTTGCAATATATTTTCTCCAAACAGTATAATGTTTCTTATTTTGAATTTATCGGCGATGAGATTGCTCAAATACAATGGAAGTACACCGATGAAAAGTATACCCTACCTGGTAGCATTAATGTTGTCATTGCTGCTTTCACCACGGCCTATGCCTGGTTAGAGTTGTACGATTTACTGGACAGTCTGGGAGAAAGGGTGTTGTACCACAACACCGACTCGGTCATTTTTACTTCTCAGCCTGGTCAGTACAATCCTCCTCTGGGTGACTATTTAGGCGAGCTCACTAGTGAGTTAAATCCTGGTGATTATATTACTGAATTTGCTTCAGGCGGTCCAAAGACGTACGGGTATACAACGGCACAAGGCAAAACATGTATGAAGGTAAAAGGTATCACCATCAATCACGAAACCGGTAAAATTATAAACCTCGAGTCACTAACCAATCTAGTTCAGAATTTTGTGACGTCTCATGAAGCCTCTCTTCAAGAGTTACTGGTTCACAGTAAGCGGATCCATCGAAATAAAAAACGTTTCACTTTAGAAAACAGACCACTCAGGAAGAAATTCACAGTGGTGTATAACAAGAGGGTTCTCCTAAAAGATTACAACACAAGACCATATGGCTACTTAAAGAGATTTTGACGCACGCCTTCAACACCCCTTCGCTAAAATTATCTCGGGACCCTCTTGTTCTGGTAAATCCTATTATGTGAAAAAATTATTGGAACATTCGAACCACGTTGTGTCTCATCCTTTTCAAAATATAATTTGGTTTTATAGTTGCTGGCAGAAAATGTACGATGAGCTATCGGCTAAATTTCAGCAATTAAAATTTATTGAGGGGCTCTCAAAGTCTTTATGCGACGACGAACTTCTCCCTGTCTCTCTGTCGCTGTTATAAATGTAACATTCTTTCTCAGTCAGATATGCACCTTGGGCAGCATGGTGGCGCAGTGGGTAGCGCTGCTGCCTCACAGTTGGGAGACCTGGGGACCTGGGTTCGCTTCCCGGGTCCTCCCTGCGTGGAGTTTGCATGTTCTCCCCGTGTCTGTGTGGGTTTCCTACGGGCGCTCAGGTTTCCTCCCACAGTCCAAAGACATGCTGGTTAGGTGTATTGACGATTCTAAATTGGCACTAGTGTGTGCTTGGTGTGTGGGTGTGTTTGTGTGTGTCCTGCGGTGGGTTAGCACCCTGCCCGGGATTGGTTCCTGCCTTGTGCCCTGTGTTGGCTGGGATTGGCTCCAGCAGACCCCTGTGACCCTGTAGTTAGGAATATAGCGGGTTGGAAAATGGATGGATAGATGAGCTGATGGAATCGGCTAGCGAAAGCCAGGAAATAGAAAAGGCTTTCACAAAATATACTCCTCATCGGAATCTGTCTATCATTTACTTGGTTCAAAATTTATTCTTTCAAGGAAAGAAAAGCCGAACGATTAATCTTAACACCAATTATATTACTCTTTTTAAAAACCCCAAGGACAAATTGCAGATTACTACCTTGGCCCGCCAAATGTATCCGAGGCGTGTTAAGTTCTTTTTGGAAGCTTTGAAGATGCTACAAAACTACCGTACGGCTATCTCTTAGTGGATTTAAAGGCATAGACCCCAGACGAACTGCGCTTAAGAACAGGTCTGTTTCCGCCCGATTGGCCGGTCGTGTACACCGTGAAAAGATAAAAGAAGCTGCTCTGAGTCAAAGTTACATATTCTGTCAGCATGTCGGCCGGAATAAGTAGAAACCTACAGCCTCTTAAGGCCTTACTCCGTTGCTCTTGTCGCCGCCGTAAAATTCTTATAAACGCCTCTTCTGACGATTTAATTAATGCTTTGTCCGAAATAGCCTGTAATACTTTAAAAGGTAATATACCTCTTTCGCCCAAACAGTTTAAGCTACTCAAGAAGCATAAAACATCTGTCAGAAAAATAAGTGACAGAAAACTAACCTTAAAAAAGAAGAAAGCTATTCTGAACCAGAAAGGAGGCTTTTTGGGAGCTCTTTTAAGCGTCGCCGTGCCATTCATATCCAGTTTACTAGCTTCTAGAGCATAAACATGGAATACGCTCAAAAAATGTATTTGGTCCCGCAGCAACAGATGTCTCTTTTTCAGCAAAAGAGTTCTAACCCGAACGATCTCTTGAGTGTCACGGAAACTGAACTGGACAAAGAAATGAGAAACGTCCTGCAACGCTGTGATATAGGGGCTGACGAGAAGGTGAAGCTTTACACTTCTATCTTGCAGAGATATCTGACTCTAGTTAAAAAGGCCGATAAAGAAACTAGCAGTCTGACACTCGTTTTACCAAAAGAAGAAAATGCCGAGGGGGACACTGGAACAGTCAAGGTGTCTGAGGGCAAGGTTTGGCAAGAGGTTTTGAGAAGCGCACCTGTAAAAGCAAAGAAAAATGTTGAATTTGTTTTACATAAAATGTCACGCGTTTTGGAATAATCGTGGAGAGCTGTTGTTAGAAGGTAAACCTTTGGTCGGATCCAACATGGTGGATTTGGTCCGTAATCTGACCACTTCTCATACAATACCTGAACATAGGAGACCGCGGGGGTGGAAGGAATTTGTAAACGCCATGGCCGGTTTGAACATTCCATTTTCTGTCGTACCTAATGATGAAACGAGAGAACTCCTTGAAAGTTTTAAGCCGCCCGCCGCCCCCCTCCCTGCTCATCATACAGAAGTTACCCCCTACCGACGGAAACCGAGAAAAAAAAGACTGGAATGGATTGCTTATTAATTTGTAAAATGATTTGTTTATTAAATACAATTTTATCTCATTACAGAGTGTCGTCATCCTTTAACCGTCTATTGAAATATTTACAGGTCTCTGATCTTTGCACGCAAGGGTACTGATAAAAACAGAGTCCCGGCGAAGGAAGCCAGGAACGAACAAATTTAGAGACCATAGAGTCATTACTGTTCACGTCCTCCGAATACTTTTTTATTACAGAGGTGTACGGGAGACCTTTTCCTCTCTGATGCAGATAGAAGAGGCAGTGTTGACCGCATTTGTCCGAGAACCAACTTTGAAGCTGTCGGTTATTGTAAATGATTTGTTTACAGTTTTTGCTTAAGAAACGGTAAATGTCATTCGGGAAGTTGATAAAGTCCGGAGGATTTCCATAGGAATCAAAAAACTCCCCATTTCCGTCTTCTGTGAGGTAAATCCCCAGCCAGTGTTCTCCGGGTTGGGTTTGACGGTGAGTATTCACTACAAACATGGCTGGCAAGACGTTATTTTTTTCCGGTAGTTGATCACACGCCAGCACACCGCGGAAATATCTTTCGGTGTAGGGGTCTTGGGACAGTAGTTGTGTTAATTATTTTGTATTCATGGTGCTTATTAGTAGCCATACAGAACATTACATCTCTGGTTGATTTCGATGATGTTGTCAAAGTCCGCATATACTATTAGATTGACGGTCCGAGGGAGAGGGACGCGGAAGCGTAATTCAAATCTCATGTTTCCAGTTTTAACTAATGAAAAATGATCACCGCATTCTTGATCGGGGGTTAGATCAAAAGCGAAAAGAGTATATCCTTGCGAGAACTCTGAACGGCTGATAGACAGAGCTTGATCCTTCAAATGCTTACCAGTGGCCAATACCAGGTTATAATATTCTCTGGCACTGTTGCCGCTTACAAAGTCTGGTTGAAAAGGTTTGGCGGGAATCTGTTCACCGTCCATGTGCAGAGCCAGGAACTCTACATCGTTGTGTTTGAAATTGAACGGGTTCCGTGTATAAGACCCCGAGAAGGCCTCATTATCCACCATGCCAATCACCACATACTTTGGTAGTTGACCCAGAAACAGGTTTTCTTGATTGCATACTCGGATTCCCGCGGGCATACTGAATACTTTCATATTCACCCTTTCCACAGGGTATTTAGCATTGGCTGATGTAAGGGCATGAGCGTGTCCTAATTTCACGGCCGGTGAGACTTTTACTTTTTTTACAAACAGGGAGGCTGATGTTATGATTACTCTGTAACGTTCGGCATCACCGGACATTAAGCAGAATTCATCTTTGTTCCTAACTATTTTAATCTTCACGTCTATGCCATTCAATATTAGTTTTTCCTGGAAAAAGAGATCTGTATGTATGTGCCCCAGAAGTTCGACAGTCCTGCTACCGGCTGTATAGGCGCTTCTGTTATTAAAACCGGTGTTTTCTCTGGCGGGGTCTGTCTCTTCCAATTTGTTAAGTGTATCTTTGTAAAAAAAGTCCTGTAGCAAACTGAGAATGAAGAGTCTCTTGGCTGTAATTTAGCAGACCTTCTAAGACCGCTCGGTAAGGATAACAATTTGAACTCTGCGATATTAGGCGGTCCCCCAGGGTGACATCAACTTGAGAAAACAAACTGGCTATAGGGTAGTTGACAAATCCGACCTTTGCCCCGGCAGGTATATTAGTCCCGTCAGCGTTCACTATCTTTCCCCTTAGGTGTAGAAGAGTGTTATTCAAGTCCAGGTAATCTTCCCCATTTCCGGCTCTGAGAAATTCTAGCGGAGCTACTTCAGAGAGGGCTGAGAGTGGTGGTACTTCAACGTATATACTTTTATCTACACTCGTTTGAGTGAAAGGCACCGTAAACAGATCCAGTTCAGATTTGACACACTCTTCGGACATTCTGTGTACGAAAGCCATCTTCTCTTAAAAAATGTCTCTCTTCTTTTTGCTTGCTTTAGTCTTGTTCCTCTTCTGATGACGTTTAGATAATGCTGTAAAAATAGTGCGCCCGGCCTTTTTAGCTGGCGGGGCCTGACGTGACCCCGGTGGTCTCTTGCGTTTTGTCTTTCTCATGACCATCAAGCCCGCTCCCTCCTGCTTTTCTAGGACTCCACCCGCAGCACTGGATATAGCCCCTGTGATCACATCTTTTACAATATTTTTAGCCGCGGATTTGATATGTGGTTTTGCGATGTCAAAGCCTTTTTTCAGGAGAGGTAAAGCTCTTCTAAACAATCCTCGAAATATACCTCCAATCCCCCCACCATACATTACAGGGGATCCAGAGAATCCCGGTAATCCGTTACCCGCTTGGGTCTGATAATATTGGATGTAAGGTGTTTGGTCTTGGTAAGACCTCATTGTTTCAGTCGTGCATACAATGCCTGACAGGTCTGAAATGCAACTTCACTATCACCTTACCAAACTGAAATGGCACGTTTTTGTTCTGGTCCGTCTTTATTTCAATAGTCACTGTGTCAAAATCATTCTTGCTGACTGGGGCATAATGTGGTTTGTCATATGTGATGGTTGTAATTTTATTTGCCTGATCCTCTATATGAACACACCTCAAAAGGGGTATGTAGCTGTCTCCGACTCTCTGATGAGATACCATGTCCCCGTACACGTACAAAGTGTAAAAGCCGGCCCTGATGTCGGCGGGGAAAGGAGCCTTATAAGTTAAACCCCGAGTCTGATCAGGGTGCGCTCCTAATATTCGACCCAGCTGTCCTTTCAAGTGTATAGTTTCATCCTTTTCACCCGGTACCACGTAGACTCTTCTTTCCACAGCATTATAACTGAATTTTGCAGGGTTCTCAGAAGGGACAGTTCAAGCTGCAACATCTGTCAAAGTGGATAGGCTTAAGGTTGTCAAATTCATAAAAGACAGTAGGTCGTGAATACCTTCATAATATCCGCATGGAATGTAGTAATGTTTTTTTACCCCTGGAGCTGAAACGTAGAATTTGTTATCCGGTTTGTCTATGGTATTCCACGTATGTGGGTACTGAATTTCTGCTAGACCGACTTCCCAAGAACCTTCTAATTCTATGGGTTTAGCAAGCTTCGTCGTGAAATTGGAAATTGTGTTGTTAGGGAAAATGTCTGAGGAAGCGTTGCTCGGTAGAGTCACAAAAAAACTTTTGCGCTCCATGGTATACCGCTAGAGAATGAAGAGTCGATTAGGAGCGTTCTGGATTTTATTGAACATCTTGGGCTTGGCTCTCTGGTATCCAGCTGTTAAATTTTTCTGGCCAGCCGAGCCATTTGACTAAAATGAGTCGTTTTTTATTCTTAACTTTCCTAGCCAGTATTTTTTCAATCCTGTAAACATCTGTGGATCCGACTTTAATTTTCTGTAATTCAGGGTCGTAAAAGGATCCTACAATCTCTTCACCATCGTAGTCTTTCAGTTTGTACACCGCCGGTTCCCTAGGTACAAGTTCAGATACGGTAAAGATGTCATCTGAAAATGTTTGTTCATAACCTTTCTCAAAAGGATGTCTGGTTTTAGACACCCTAACTGTGTCTCCTACTTTGAACTTAAACAACGGCGGACCCGGGGGGCTGGCTATGCCGTATAAGTTTTTGAAAACTTTCCAGGAATTTAACATGTTAACATCGGAAGGAGCCATTTTTATGCTTCGATGATAACTTTTGTTGTAAGAGTATACTAGATCCGGCAATTTATCGATGTAGGTTCTCGTGTTATAAGCGCTGAAATATTTCCACATTTTAGATTTTAGTGTGCGGTTAAATCTCTCCACCACAGAGGCCTTTAATTCGTTTCCTGTGGTGAAATGTTTTATTCCGATCTTCTTTAACAGCTTTTGAAAATCTCGGTTGAAAAACTCTTTGCCCTTATCGGTCTGGAGCTTCTTTGGAGTTCGACCGGCACTCAGAATGTCTTGGAGGGCTCTTGTCACTTCCTTACCCGTTTTGTTCTTCAGGGGTCGCACCCACGCGTACTTAGAAAGTACGTCGATACAGGTTAACAAATATTTATAACCCAGATTATGCTCGGACACATTTGTCATGTCCGCTAAATCCATCTGCCATTGCGAGACTATATCGGATACATAAACCTTATCCACATTACTAACCGAGAATGGTAAACCGGATGGACGCAGGGACATCCAGCCATGGGCCGTGGACGCAAAAGACGTACTGCGCAGGCACCCCACAAACCCCCCCCCCCCCCCCCCAAAACAAAGGGGAACCGGATGTAATGCAACGAAACCCATTGCACACGAAACGGGACACACACAAAGAGGAGGATTCAACAAGCCCCTAGCACACAAAAAAAAGAAGCCGCGAACACCACACAAAGCCCATTGGACACGAAACGGGACAGACTACGGACATAGCACATGAAACGTACACAAAAACGACGATTCAGACCCACGACCACAGTAACATAAATAACAAATGACACACAAAGCCCCATTTCTAAATGAACCGTCCATATTAAACATACGTCATCTCAACACGTTCACACTATGCAGCATAGGTAGATCTCATTACAATGAGGCACTATTAACCGTTCAACCGCAGAAAAGGCTCCATATTAACAGTGAGTGCGATCCTCCTTATTACTTATCCATATTTCCAACGCTGAAGAACAAACAAGTCATGAATTCACTATCACGGGTACAAAACGATACGGCTCGGGTAACGGGACCAAACACACGAACTTAGACAAATGCAGCACGCGTCTCACAGAGCTGCATCGAAACAGGCACGGGTTCAAAACGAAACACCTCCCGTCTCAGACATACAGAAATGGCAGCGAAGGGACAAAATAAATAAACGCAGACGTCTACAACGCGCATCTGGAATGCCGGAAAACAAGCAGGCAAGGCTCCAAAAAGAGAAAGCTCAACTGACCGACATACACAAACGGGCAAGACTCAATACAAACAATGCACGCTGTAAACTACAACGAGCTTCTCACGCAGCACAGGCAAATCGATTACAGCTCCAAAACAACACGTCCCAAATACTGGACATACAACGGCACAAGCAAAACATACACGTCACAGACATCAACGACAGACACCTGCTAAACGCTTGCGCCAGTTAGCTGACAACGCGTTCAATAATGAGTGCACTATTCAGGAAAATTCATTGGGATTAATGAATGTCATTTTCAATCATTGTCATTCACTTAACTTCCCTGAAGAAACAACTAGCAATACAAGTACACTGCCTCCTTTACATTCATATCCTGAATATCTACAGAAGCTTCTAACTAACAATGTACCTGAAAGTAAAAACTTTATGAACTGCATTAGATCCTACAAATCGCTATCCACTATGAACATGAACAGTAGCACTGTACGTGACATCCGTCTTGCAAAACTGTTCATTATTGATGAATTTACAATGGCATCCAGTCACTTACTCAACACCATTCATAAACTTCTACAAACATTGATGAATAATAATATTCCCTTTGGAGGAAAGGCACTTTTATTAGGAGGAGATTTTAGACAGTGCTTAGCTATTGTTCCACATGCCATGCGCTCAGCTATTGTTCAGTGCACCTTAAAATACGCAGACAATTGGCATTGCTTTCAAAAGATACAGTTAGTACAAAACATGCGATGTCCAGATCCAGATTATAACAATTGGTTATTACAACTGGGAGATGGTACACTCACCAATACAGATAGACTTCAGCCAGATATTATTACAATTCCTCAAGCTTTTATCTGCGACGACTTAGTTACACAGATATTTGGAACAACAATCTCATTAGACCAAATGCCCCTTTTAACACAACGCACTATATTATGTCCAAAAAATATTAATGTAGAAAACATAAATACCCAAATCATTGCATTACTTCCTGGAGAGACACAACTCTTTCTAAGCTCTGACAAAGTTGACTCTGATCACAACAATAACCATCTTCATTGACCTTACAAGTTCTGACCTGGAATTAGCCTTTTACACTTAAACGGCGTGTACAAAGAAATTTTCCAATAAACCTTTACACTGTGCCACACACTTTATTGTTTGCTTTCTATATGCATCATCTACACCTTCACACTATGCTATATCTCATTCATACATCACGCTCTTTGTCATTTCCCAACACCAGGGGTTAGCGAATGAAGCGAGCAGGGGGCGGAGCCCCCTAGTTTCTCCTAAAATGCCTTCTAGCGGGTTTGTGAATTGTATATGCATATTGACCGGATAACCAATCCGACACCTGTTGGTCATTACTTTTCTGACCCGAAACCTCAAGAGCTCTTTTCAAAGAGTCTTTTCCCCCAAAGCTACCAGGATTTGTCGGGTTATAATAAACTTTTTTCAAGTAACCCTCCATCGCCGACGGTGAAAGAAAAATGTCAATGGTTTAAAAATCAAATGAGTCTTTATTGTTAATTTTCAAAACAACATTGTTTTAATTTCAAAACAGCAGTATTAAAAAACATGATTAAAACATTTCATAGCACAGGCACATTGAGTGCAGACCATTTAAACATGGCTACCATAAAGTAGTGTGATTTAAGCATGAGACTTGAAGGTTCAGCTTTACCTGTATGGACTCCTCCATAGCATCAGCTCTGTGTGTGGTCCACAGCTGGACAGGTGACTGGCTGCCTGTTGTCCTGAGCCTGTGATAGTGCCAGGCCTCTGCCAAGAAAGCTAAATGTTTTTGATGTTCAAAACTCCAATGAAAATATCAATGTCAGAGTCTGAACTGAGTTGGCCCTCTGTCTCTAGGATGTAGAAGATGTGATTGAACAGATCCAGGACATGCACCTCCATCCAGAGTCTCTCTACTCTCAAACAATCAAATATTACCTCTCACCAATTACCAAGTTTGAACACGAGACAGATCTTACAGTAAGCTGGCCGTGTGTGATGAGAGCACAAGAGGAGACAATTCTCGTATCACAGCCTCGAGAGTACAAAGCTCTCCTTGAAGAGTCGATCCTGAAGGGTCACAGACGAGCAGCACCTTCAGTGAGACGTCGCCAGTGCTCTGTGCCCTTCAGCAACGCCATGTGGCACATTGATGGCACTCATAACCTTATCAGGTGCTCAGAAATGCATGTGCTGCACAGTCAGAGTACTTTGGCTGAAAGAGCTCTCATCTGTGAGCCTTCAAGATCGACTCTTCAAAGAGAGCTTCATACTCTCGAGGCTGTGATATTAGAATCATCTCTCATTACAGAGGATTGCTTAAGTCACCTCCGTGCTGAGGACATTTATAGAGTAATTTGAATTGTCATGTTAGCCATGTCTAAACCACACGCTGGCTGTCTTTAAATAGACGAGTAATGGAACGTGATGTATGCATTGCCATGAGCCATTAGCTGAACTCCACAATTCTGTTAACTCTGTGCAATTTAGTTTGGACTCAAAGACTTCTCGCCTGAAGATGGCCACGTGTCACTCTCTATCTAGAGGTAGGACAGAGCCTCTGGATTGCCTCCACTAGGTGGTCTCCATCTGAGACTGTTGAATACAAGTCAGACCCTCTAAGCTAAAATAAAACAGAGGATCACTTAAAGCCATTATGGTATTTAAAATGTCCTGACAGATGACAATGACTAAAACTACTAACTAATACAACATGTTGTAAAACAACTGTGTGTGTGCCGTAATAAAGCTGAAGTATATGAGCGACTGTCGCTGCCTTTGCACTGGACGCCAACAGCCAAAGTCAAGATCAGGCTTTGAACCCAATCACTGTGTCTGGTCCAAGGTTCTTGAGCTGTGATTGTGATTCGATCTGACCAGGAAGACCACTAAGAGGTGGTGGAAAGATTCAGATTATGAAAGGAAAAGTAAAAATGTCACAATGGAGAAATGCTCTAAGACAAACAATTCAACATTCAGAAAATCAAAAATGTCTCAAAAGTACTCAGCTGACTTAATTCCTAGTAAATATGTTCACTTCCAGTGTGTTCAGTTGGCCCTTTCCCAGACTGTTCATAAAAGCCTTAACAGGTGAAGCTCCTCTAAACGGTAAAAAATGTAAAGAAGGCTTTATATACCGTTGGGAAAAACCAAGCAAAATGACACCTTTTATTGGCTAACTAAAAAGATTACAATATGCCAGCTTTCGAGGCAACTCAGGCCCCTTTGAAGGCTTGCATATTGTAATCTTTTTAGTTAGCCAATAAAAGGTGTCATTTTGCTTGGCTTTCCTCTAACATTTATAATGGCTAACACGGTACAACACCCTATACATCCATCCATCCATCCATCAATTCTCTTCCGCTTATCCGAGGTCAGGTCGCGGGGGCAGCAGCTTGAGCAGAGATGCCCAGACTTCCCTCTCCCCGGCCACTTCTTCTAGCTCTTCCGGGAGAATCCCAAGATGTTCCCAGGCCAGCCGATAGACATAGTCCCTCCAGTGTGTCCTGGGTCTTCCCCGTGGCCTCCTCCCGGTTAGACGTGCCCGGAACACCTCACCAGGGAGGCGTCCAGGAGGCATCCTGATCAGATGCCCGAGCCACCTCATCTGACTCCTCTCGATGCGGAGGAGCAGCGGCTCTACTCTGAGCCCCTCCCGGATGACTGAGCTTCTCACCCTATCTTTAAGGGAGAGCCCAGACACCCTGTGGAGGAAACTCATTTCGGCCGCTTGTATTCGCGATCTCGTTCTTTCGGTCACTACCCATAGTTCATGACCATAGGTGAGGGTAGGAACATAGATCGACTGGTAAATTGAGAGCTTTGCCTTGCGGCTCAGCTCCTTTTTCACCACGACAGACCGATGCAGAGCCCTCATCACTGTGGACGCCGCACCGATCCGCCTGTCGATCTCACACTCCATTCTTCCCTCACTCGTGAACAAGACCCCAAGATACTTGAACTCCTCCACTTGAGGCAGGATCTCGCTCCCAACCCTAAGAGGGCACTCCACCCTTTTCCAGCTGAGGACCATGGTCTCGGATTTGGAGGTGCTGATTCCCATCCCAGCCGCTTCACACTCAGCTGCGAACCGATCCAGAGAGAGCTGAAGATCACGGCCTGATGAAGCAAACAGGACAACATCATCTGCAAAAAGCAGTGACCCAATCCTGAGTCCACCAAACCGGACCCCCTCAACACCCTGACTGCGCCTTGAAATTCTGTCCATAAAAGTTATGAACAGAATCGGTGACAAAGGGCAGCCCTGGCGGAGTCCAACTCTCACTGGAAATGGGTTCGACTTACTGCCAGCAATGCGGACCAAGCTCTGGCACCGATCGTACAGGGACCGAACAGCCCTTATCAGGGGGGCCGGTACCCCATACTCCCGGAGCACCCCCACAGGATTCCCCGAGGGACACGGTCGAACGCCTTTTCCAAGTCCACAAAACACATGATGACTGGTTGGGCGAACTCCCATGCACCCTCCAGTACTCTGCTAATGGTATACAGCTGGTCCACTGTTCCGCGACCAGGACGAAAACCACACTGTTCCTCCTGAATCTGAGGTTCGACTATCCAACGGACCCTCCTCTCCAGAACCCCCAAATAGACTTTTCCAGGGAGGCTGAGGAGTGTGATCCCTCTGTAGTTGGAACACACCCTCCGATCCCCCTTCTTAAAGAGGGGTACCACCACCCCGGTCTGCCAATCCAGAGGCACTGTCCCTGATGTCCATGCGATGTTGCAGAGACGTGTCAACCAAGACAGCCCTACAACATCCAGAGCCTTGAGGAACTCCGGACATATCTCATCCACCCCCGGGGCACTGCCACCGAGGAGTTTTTTGACCACCTCGGTGACCTCAGTCCCAGAGATGGGGGAGCCTACCTCGGCTCACCACCGACCCACAATGTCCCGAGTCGAGGTCAGCAATGCACCATCCCCACCATATACAGTGTTGACATTGCACTGCTTCCCCCTCCTGAGACGCCGGATGGTGGACCAGAATCTCCTCGAAGCCGTCCGAAAGTCGTTCTCCATGGCCTCCCCGAACTCCTCCCACGCCTGAGTTTTTGTCTCAGCAACCACCAAAGCCGCATTCTGCTTGGCCTGCCGGTACCTATCAGCTGCCTCCAGAGTCCCACAGGACAAAAGGGACCGGTAGGACTCCTTCTTCAGCTTGACAGTATCCCTCACCGCCGGTGTCCACCAACGGGTTCGGGGATTGCCGCCACGACAGGCACTGACCACCTTATGGCCACAGCTCCGGTCAGCCGCCTCAACAATAGAGGCACGGAACATGGCCCATTCGGACTCAATGTCCCCCACCTCCCTCGGGGTGTGGTCGAAGTTCTGCCGGAGGTGGGAGTTGAAGCTACTTCTGACAGGGGGCTCTGCCAGACATTCCCAGCAGACCCTCACATCACGTTTGGGCCAAATAGCAGACTAAGCGGCTCTCCGCTCTGATAAGAACAGATACTACATTTAATTTTGCACATTGAAAACAACTCAATGTTTAAAGAAGTTCTGGCACATTGTCTGGTGTGGAAGTAAAGTTTGCTTTTGTGGTGTATGGTGTCCTACAGGTGTGCCGAGGTGGTCAAAAAACTCCTTGGTGGCAGGGCCCCGGGGGTGGATGAGATACGCCCGGACTTCCTCAAGGCTCTGGATGTTGTAGGGCGGTCTTGGCAGACCGGGGTGGTGGTACCCCTCTTTAAGAAGGGAGACCAGAGGGTGTGTTCCAACTACAGAGGGATCACACTCCTCAGCCTCCCTGGAAAAGTCTATTCGGGGGTTCTGGAGAGGAGGGTCCGTCGGATAGTCGAACCTCGGATTCAGAAGGAACAGTGTGGTTTTCGTCCTGGTCGCGGAACAGTGGACAGTAGTTATACAGATAGCTATAATCAACGAATGATTGATGCCTTTAAGCCCCGCCCCCAAATATGATTTATGAAAATATAAAAATATTAAAAAAAATATGAAAATAGGATTTATGAAAATATAAAAAATATAATTTATGTAACAATAAAAAACATGAAAATTTATGAAACTATAAAAATATGGATTACGTTAATATGATTTATAAGCTATAAGATATTGACTCCCTGTTCTAAGTTATAAACTAATAGTAAGAAAATAAAATTTTCTAAAAACGATATAAGATATTGACTCCCTGCTCTAAGTTATAAGTTCACGACACGCGTCTTTATTTTATAAGCACTTCTCTTTCCTGCATAGCCATAGCTAAAACGATATTCACTCCCCCGCTCTAAGTTATAAACTAATAGTAAGAAAATCGATATAAGATATTGACTCCCTGCTCTAAGTTCACGACACGCGTCTTTCCTGCTTAGCCATAACTAAAACGATATAAGATATACAATTATCTAGCCGAACTTTTCTAAAAACGATATTCACTCCCCGCTCTAAGTTATAAGCTCAAGACACGCCGCTTCATTTTATAAACACTAAATTCAAAACTAATATTAAGAAATAAACACTAATCTTCCCAGCACTTTCTAAAACGTGGCTTCATATTAAGAAATATACACGGATCTTGCTTGCATGCCCATGCATGGACGTGACTTTCTAAAAATGAAATATACACTTTGCCTAATCGTAAGACCAAACTGCTCGAGTGTGCCTCTTTCTAAAAACCTCGGGACCTTTAGTGTAAAATTTTCAGCTGTTGTAACAGTCGAGACCCAGGAAGCCCCCACCACCAAGCAGCCCCTGCTAGCAAATGGTAGGGAAAAGATACCGTAGTGTTAAAGGAAGCACCCCGCCATGCGGCACTTTGCTGGGACAAATGTCTTTAACATAGGGTCACCAATTTTAAAAGGAAGCCCCCTGCCAAGCATCAGACGGCGGTCAATTTTAATCCGTGGGGAAAAGACCCCGCCAAACAGCAAATGGCCTTTAATGCTAAATTCTTTTATGTTTAATGAAATCGAAAAATCATACGATTATTAAAGAAGCCCCCGCTATTCAGAGGGTTGAAAGCTCATTAAACACTAAGCTTCTTTCCCTGTGTTCCATTTTAAACGTCAGACGTTTTCACATTTCTATGGTCTAAGAACAAAGTTATTAAATGAAATATTTTCCACTAACGACTCTCTCTCTTATATACACAATGATCTTTAAAAGCTCGCAAGAAAAGTTATTAAAAATGGTCTTGCTGTCGTATGGTACTTGATAAAAAAAGTTGTTTATATTCCGAGTACAAACGCGGATCTTTCCGATACTGTATTTTAGCCTCGTTAATCGGGTAAATGTCAAATTGACCTTGTTTCACATTTACAGAATATCAACTTTAAAATACACGTGGCGATCTAAGAAACGGGTCTTTCCGATACTGTATTTTAGCCTCGTTTCACATTTACAGTCTATCAACTTTAAAATACACGTGGCGTTTAGCACAACGATCTCTCGGTAAAACATTGTATATGCTGTTAACGACCGTCTCTTCAAACTGTTGAAATGATATTCTTTTATAAATCCGCTTTCAAATCAGATAGTTCCAGCGACGAAGAGCAATCACCAAGCTGCCTCTCACCCATAGGTAGTTTTTCTGCTTTTTAAATGAAAAAACTGTACCTAGTCGTAATGCACAGAGTTTATAAATGTGGTATTTTTTCTTATTTCAGAAGGCTGTAGTTTCTGGCCGGTTGGCTGTTCAAAAAGTGAGTCAGATCTTCTTTCGGCCATACTTTTAAATCGAAATGTTGCTTATAAGACCGCCGATTTAATAGTTTTAATGTCTTTAAGTATTTACAAACTTATTACTTTTTAATGGTAATGTACATTTCATGCTAATTATAGTAGTCATACAGACTACCCTTTTAATGTTTTTTTGTAGTTATACCGACTACCCTTTTATAAATCGATATGCTGCTTATAAGACAGCGCCGATTTAATGTCTTTAAGTATGTACGTTTCATGCTAATTATTTTTAATGAAAATGCACAAACTTATAAGAACGTTCTGGCTGATTACTTTTTAATGTAATTGTCTTTAAGTACGTACAAACCTAGTCTTTTATATTCTAGAATCGGAGGCTGAACTGTTTGATTCTTTAAATCTAACTAGTTCGCAATTGGAGGATTTAATAGCTTCCACAGATTGTCTTTTTGAGAATAAAAATCCTGTCTCAGAAACCCGTAAGTACCACTTTCAACTGACGGTTCCTGTGTGGGTGTGTGTTGAAGTAAATAAGGCGTTGGGGTTAAATATGTACTTTTTAGCAGAATACTCGACGCCCCCAAAGAGTGGTAATTCTTCTGAAGTTTCCAGTCAGCCTCTAGAATCGGCGCAAAGGCCCTTGGACAGTCTACTATTGAACATCTCATTCACGTAGCCCGGTAAGTTGAACTATTTGTGCAAGTGCACGGCAAATGTTTATTTTTAAAGAAAACTTAGTCCTGCTTGTTTTTTTCAGAACCCGCCTCTCCAGGCTTACTGACTCAGATACTTGGGGGGATCACCGTCGTTTGCATCATCACCCGGACTTCTCACCCAAATAATCGGTGAACCTGAAAGATTTGATCCCGCTGCTAAGGCTGCTGAGTTGAAGGCTGAAATCGAACGAGTGCTGTTGATTTTTCAAAGTGCATTACCGGACCTTTTACCACTGTCTCCAGATATACGTGAAAAGGTTATTTTATTGTATGCAATTTTAGAAAACTTGTTCCCCAAATAATGTCTGGCAAAAGGCGTGCAAGTGAGGACTTGGACGCTGGGAGCGGTTCTCAAAATGCTGGGTTATTGCATGACATGGTGAATGAACTTAGTTATTCTATTCGGCCCCCAAAAATGCCTACTCCACCACCCTGATATTTTAATGAATTGGAATATATTAATTGGCAAAATCAAAACATGTTCCAAATGAATAATATAATAGCGACCATGAGAGTTCCTTCACCTGTTACCACTCCCATCGACTTTGACCAGCTTGACAGCCTTTTAGAAGCTCTACGTCCAGTAGCCACCCCCGATGAAATGCAAACATTAAATAACTTGTTAGAAAGGGTTCAGCGGTCTTTGAATGAAAATGTGAATGCTCAAACGGGTCATGGTTTAACAAACACGTTGGGTTCTGTAAATGCTGCCCCCTCTGCTTCAGCACCAGTTGCTAACACGTCTGCTCCAGTCTTGCCCTCTGTCTCTTTTATTTCAGCTATCCCTTCTGCATCCTCTGCTCCAGTCTTGCCCCCTGTTGCCAAGCCGTTTGCCTCAGTCTCCCCTGCTCCAGTCTTGCCCTCTGTTTCTTTTATTTCAGCCATCCCTTCTGCCCCCTCTGCTACAGTCTTGACCCCTGCTTCAATCCTGCCATCTGCTTCAGTCTTGCCCTCTGTTTCTACCCCTTCTGCACCCTCTGTCTCTTTTATTTCAGCTATCCCTTCTGCCCCCTCTGCTCCAGTCTTGCCCCCTGTCGCCAAGCCCTCTGCTTCAGTCTCCCCTGCTCCAGTCTTGGCCCCTGCTCCATTCTTGCCCCCTGCTCCATTCTTGTCCTCTGTTTCTAGCCCTTCTGGACCCTCTGTCTCTTTTATTTCAGCTATCCCTTCTGCATCCTCTGCTCCAGTCTTGCCATCTGCTTCAGTCTCCTCTGCCCCCTTGGCTTCAATCTCGCCCTCTGTTTCAGTCACTGCTTCCTCAGCCCCTATTGCCCTGCCATTTGTGGTTACCTCTTCAGTCGCGCCAGTTATGTCCGGTGGTTCTGTGGTATCTAAACCTTCACCCTCGTCTACTTTAGGCATGGCCGGGCCCTCTGTTGTCTCTGGTAACGACGGTCAGGGTGGTTTTCAGCAGATCGATAGACCTGCTTTTAATCACACTGAAATAAGACACCCCTTAAATTTCGCCGATGCCTATGAACTAGAGTCTTATGAGGAGGTGTTTAACAGTATTCATGAGACGCTGCAAAGAATTCTGGATAGTTTCTCAGGTACTTTAAATCCACAAGATGTTGTACAGCTAGAATTGCGTGCTGATTCATTACCTATCAGCGTTTTTATACAGCTGACTGACTCTAATGTTAATGTAGACGATTTTCTTCATCAGATAGAGAATCTTCTTCAGAGTCATGTGAGTGTGCTAGCGGATGAGTCTCTGATGCTAGTCACCCAGATTGTTCGGGCACCTAGCGGGGGCGCTCGTGGCTCTCGCAAGGTCTCATCTCTACTCAATCATGAAATAGCTAGAAAGAAAATGAGGCATTTAATTATTTCTTATAATTACGGGAATCAGCTCTGTTTTGCCTTTTGTCTGCTAAGCCTAATGGAGGACCGGTACATGCAAAACCCACAGTTATGCATGCGTGAAGCGTATAACCTTCAGAGCAGGGCTGGATTATCTGAGGATGAAAAAGTGTCCTTTGCGGACGTTCATAAATTTGAAAACTTGCTGGGTATTAAAATTGTTGTCTGGTACAGGTGTCTAAGAAATGAGAAATTTTTAAAATTTGAAAGCTCCCGAGGTAGAAACCCCAAAACCTATTTTATGTTTTTACACAATAACCATTACTACGGTATTTTGAATTTAAAAGGGTTTCTGGGGGTGAAATACTTGTGCGACTACTGTTAAACAAGCTACCACTCCATCCTTAGTCATCGTTGTGAAGGCCACTGCAACGTCTGTTTCTCCCCAGATTGCCGTCCGATCCCTGAAGAACTTGTCAAGTGTGGTGATTGCAACCATTACTGCCGGTCCCAATTTTGTTTTATTCAGCATACGATTCCTAAATTTAACGATAAGACCAACGATATGGAAGCGGCCTGTGACACGGCAAAAATGTGTCCCCTGTGTTACAAAACTTACACAGTGAATGCCGCCTCAAAACCCCATAAATGTCGGCCCAAGGAATGCCGTGTTTGTAAAGCAAAAATGGAAAATGATGCAGAAAACCATCAATGCTTTATAGAAACCTTGAAGTCTGAGGATCGTTGTGAGAAATACGTATTTTATGATTTTGAAAGTCGGCAAGAAACGGGTGTGCACATTCCTAATTACATATACTGTAAGTCCTTGCGGGGTAAATCCTGGTTCTGGGCGGGTGAAGATTGTGTACACCAGTTCTTTGCCAGATACCGTCGCCCCAAGTATCAAGGCTATACCTTCATAGCTCACAATTCAAAAGGTTACGATGGGTACTTTTTAATGAATTATTTGCTTGAAAATGGTGTGAACTCTCGTGTTACTACTCAAGGAAATAAGCTGATGTGTTTCACAGATGATGATTATCAATTACGTTTTATAGATTCTTTGAATTTTTTAACAATGAAATTGAGTGCCATGCCTAAAGCCATGGGGTTTAAAGCCACTATCATTTTTCGGCAGTTTGGTACCCAAACAAGAGTTGTTGTCCATGCAGTCTCTGTAATGTCAGCTACTGTAGCCAGTGTGGAACTTTTAATTAACATACTGTATAGTCATTTTTACAATCTAATACAAGTATATACTTATATATGAAGTTATGACAATGAATTATTAAATATAAAGATTGAATATAACTAAATATTCCTTAAAGCTTAGACACGTGAGGTTTTTACCTCATCTTAGAGGAGCCACCAAAGTCATTACCAGGGTTAAACTGAGCTAAATGAGTAATGAACACCCCTTTAGAAAGTGAAGATAAACTGATGGGGAAGCCGAACACACGTCGTATGAAGCGGTGCTAACATCGATAGGAGAATCCACAGAACTCCACTATTAAAGAGGAGGTGTTCAGAATAATCTGAGAATCAACATGTACTGTATATGAAGATACTTGTGGCTGTAGTTGATTGGTTAAGATGATAAAGTTCTGCATGTTGAGAGTTAGATGGTGTGATGTATCACGAAAGCTAATGGTTGTTCAAATTGATTGCGCACTCCATGGAGACATTTGAGCCCACTCTGTACAAATAAAGATATGTTCTGCATTCTCATGTGAGCTCCATCATGGCCTTCTTTGAAGACAGGAAAGTTCTTTTCCATAACCTAATCTGGTGATACCCACTGTGATTAGGAAGAAGTCTAATTGCTCCATCAGACAGGACGAGAACCCAGAAAACTTCACATTCAGTGGAGCCCTAAGAAAGGTAAAGCTAATTTGTGGCTATTGTGTCAGTTCCTGTCAAAGGAGACGTGGTAAGACGCTTCACTAATAGAGCTAAGAGTATAGAAAGACCAGTGAGAGTACAGAACTGAGAGGTCAAATTGAGGGATTATTTTAAATAAGTTTGTAAAGAAGTGGAAATCCTATAGAGTACTTCTAGCCGCCTGTGGCACTGCCCCGCTATAGTGAAAGTATAATATTTGGATTTTAATTTATTTATACAGCACACTCCATGCAATGAAAGAAGCCCAATGTTCTTCTCACACACACTCACACACACACACACACACACACACACACACACACACACACACACACACACACAAACATTATAAGCTACCATCCAACCATCCATCCATCCATCCATCCATTATCCAATCCGCTATATCCTAACTACAGGGTCATGGGGGTCTGCTGGAGCCAATCCCAGCCAACACAGGGTGCAAGGCAAGAAACAAACCCCGGGCAGGGCGCCAGCCCACCGCAGCCTTGTGTCTGGTGCCTTAGACAACTCAGTCAATTATAAGCTATCATTAACATATAAATAAACTTTCATTTAAAAAATAAGCTCATCCCATGATTTGATTTTCTTTTTTAGCAGATCTGGACATATCAATATTCATGCTTCATTTAAACTGTATTTATGAATAATGATGAGGTTATTGAAATAAAAAGAAATGAAAATTTCATTTTACAATAATTCATTCAATGAAAAGTGAACAGATGTCCTATTTCAGTCTGTGAAAAGGTAAGTCCCCCCTTGTCTCTAACTGTTGGTATTGCCCCTCAAGTTGCCATTTTCCTCTGAATGTCTAGCAGTCACTCACGTCATCTGGGACACTTTTTCCACTCCTTTGTGTAGAATTCTTTCAGCCTCTGGGGTTACATGGGTGCACAGATTGTTTCAAATCTCCCCAGAGCATCTCAATGAGATTCAGGTCCAGATGTTGACTTAGCCATTCTAGAGCCTCCCATTTCTTTCTTTTCAACCATTCCATTTTGGATTTGCTAGAATATTTAGGTCATTGTCATGTTGAGCTTCAATCATCTCAGAATATCTTCAAGTACCCTCTAATACAATGAAGAATTCATGATGGATTTTATAAATGGATTATATGATGGTGACTGCTCAGACCCTGACTCAGCAAAGCAGACCTAAATCAGAGCATTTCCACCACCATCAGGTTCTACTGGTCAAATGCTGTCCCTGGTGTTCTTCTCATACTGTGACCAAAGAGCTCTAAATTTGTCTCATCTGTCCAGGGCCCATTGTTCTAAAAGTCCTGATATATTTAAAATTGAAGTGTTGCCCTGATGTTTTTTCTGGTTTCCTTCTGGCACATTTCCCATGAAGATCTCAGGTGTGAAGTCTCTTTCTAATGGTAGACTCCTGCACTTTAAAGTCAGCAGTGGCAAGTGCTACCAGAATGTCCTGTGATAAACGTTTAGTCTTCTTAGAGACTTCTTTCAGTATCTTTGAAGATCTCTTGAAATTGCTTTCCAAACTCATCTATAATCTTCATTGTGAAGGCCTCAGAGAGCTCTTTTGATCTCAGCATGGTGATAACACACACTTCAACAGCAAAGAGCAAACCAAACTATATGTCAGGGGTTTAAATAAGATGACAGGTTCAGATGAGATTCTCTCTCATGATGTTCTCATCATCTGCACCCGATTCTAATTTGAGGTGGTGATCAGTGGAGGGATGGACTTACTTTTTTCCACATGTGGAATTTGCATTTATGTTGATTTAAATGATACAATTTACTACGGAATGTAAATGTGGAGTGATGTCTGTTGTGTTTTGTCACCTTATCTAAAGAGAGACTTTAAAAGAAGATCAAATCAGAAATTCTTCAGACCCTTTAATTTTTTCACATTTTCTTATTTTGTAGCCTTGTGCTAAAATTATATCAGTTGATTTTATCCCACATCAAGTAACACTCAGCACCCCAGAATGACAAAGTGAAAACAGGATTTAGGGCATTCTTGGAAATTGAATAAAAAATAAAACCAGAAATGTCCCACTGACCCAAGTAATCAGACCCTTTACTCAGTACTTACTTGAAGCCCCTTTGGAGGCCATCACGACCTGCTGTCTTCTTGACTCTAATGTGACAGCTCTGCATGGTTTCCTCCAGATGTGACATTTAGAATTTATGTTGGGCTCATCACACCAGAGAATCGTGTTTTTCAGTTTCTTTTGATGCCGTTTAGGAAACTCTAAGCAGGCTTTTGGTGTGTCTGGCCACAGGGCCATAAAGTCCATTGTGTTATAGTAGTTGCTGTCCTTCTGGAATCTTCTCCCATCTCCACACTGGCTCTCTGGTGCTCAGCCACAGTGACCATTGGGTTCCTTTTAAAAATTATGGAGGTCATTGTCATCTTGAGAACCTTCAGGGCTGCAGAATGTTTAAATTTCTATCCTGAGATCTGTGTCTTGACACAGTCCTGTTTCTGAACTCTGCAGGCAATTCCTTCAACCGCATGGTTTGGTTTTGCTCCACTGT
Source organism: Erpetoichthys calabaricus (assembly GCF_900747795.2). Lineage (NCBI taxonomy): Eukaryota > Metazoa > Chordata > Cladistia > Polypteriformes > Polypteridae > Erpetoichthys > Erpetoichthys calabaricus. The sequence continues at coordinate 424,045 of NC_041397.2, read as the reverse complement.
GGACCTTCTGTAGACAGGTGTGTGCCTTTCCTAATCAGGTCCAATTAAATTAAATTAAATTAACTACCAGTGGACTCCAAACAAGGTGTGGAAAAATCTCAACAATGATTGATCGCATTGCACCGGCGCCATATTTCAGGTGTTACAGCTAAGGGTCTGAATCCTTGTGTCAATGGGATACTTCAGGTTTAATATTTTTAATAAAATGACCAAAAATGTCTGAAAACCTGTTTCTCATTCTGAGGTGTTGAGTGCAGCTTGATGACAAATGAAATAAATTTTAAACAATTTTACCACAAGGTTGCAACATAAAAAAATGTGAAAACTGAAGGAGTCTGAAGAGTTTGTGAAGGCGCTGTATGTCAAAAAAACATTCAATTCAAGTGACCCAATCTTTTTGATTGAAAGTGGGCTCCATGGTAGAAGATCACACTTCTAAAAGAAAGATACAAAAAAAATCACCTTTCTAAAGTAATGTTGACAAGCCGCAGTACAGGGGAAGGTCCTTTGGTCTGATGAAACTAAATGAGAGATTTATGGAAAGTCAGAGAAGCTCTGTGTCCACAGAAGACAAAACGAACCTGCAAGCTTTTCAAAGAAAACACATGAGACATGGAGGAGGAGGCTCATTAATGTGATGGGGCACTGAGCGGACTCTGTGCTGGGCACAATAAAATCAGAAGATTGTCAAGGCATTCTGGAGCAAACGTCACAAAGCTCTGTCTCTGGTGCAAGTCATGGATCATCCAAAACCTCCAAGTAAGACCACCCAGATATGGTGGACATTGTGCAGGACTGTTCTAAAGTTGTCTGCTATGAACCCTGAACTAAATCCAAGTCAACATCCATGGAAAGAGCCGGAAGTCATAGTTGGGAGAAGAAGTCCATCAAACCTGAAAAAGTGTGGGCCAAGTGGCCAGTGAGACGAGTAGAAGTCTCATCCAGAGCTGCTGGAAGAGCTTGATGGGAGTTGTCACCTGAAAACAGTTTGATACAGAACATTAGGTGAGGGTCCCAATAATTATGATTATGCCATTGTCATTTGTTTTATTGTGTATTTCAAAAATTAAAAGCAAAGAGTCTTCTCTGTGGAATAAAGAATGGTAGATGACAATCGCTGCTGTTGGTTTACACTTATTTGACAGAAAATTGTGATTCTTGTTTAGAAAGCAGAAGGGAACCAAAACTACTGGGGACATATTGGTGATACAAACAGTAGTAAGATAGACGTAAAACGGTCTGTATAATATATAGATATGAAAGTCACTATATACTGCAAAGGATGTGAAAGAAACAATAAGAGAGATGGACAGAGCAATGGACAGAGTATTACAAAAAAGACAGTAATATTTAAATATGAAAGGCACTATATAACAGGAAGTTAAGAAATGCACTAGAATAATAAATGAAAGGAAAGCCACTATAACACAGAAAATGAAAAAAATGACTGGCACTATAAAAGATAAGAGCAGACAGATGTGGAAGACACTTCAAGACAGAGAGATGTGAATGGCGATAGATAAATAGATAGATAGATAGATAGATAGATAGATAGATAGATAGATAGATAGATAGATAGATAGATAGATGAAAGACACTATATAATAGATAGATAGATAGATAGATAGATAGATAGATAGATAGATAGATAGATAGATAGATAGATAGATAGATATTGTATTTGTCCCAAGGGCGAAATTAGTCTTTTTACAGAAGTTCATTAATTAAGTTTATATGTTAATAAACAACAAACCCTTTCAAATATACAGCAGAAAGACTAAAAAGAAAACAAAATGTCTGATCTGGCCATTGCAGTCACACTGAGACCCTATACTGGCGTATCGCTGTTGGTATAAAGGAGCCTCAGTTGAATTTCTTGCTGAGTAATGTGTTGGCTGAAAGTGCTCAGTGTTGATGTGTCAAAGCAGAGAGCAGACACTGCAATCTCAAGAACACAAAAATGCAACCAGAAATGGAGAAACAATCCAAGAGTCAGAAGTGTGGCGACTTTAATGAAAGCGGCTTCTATTGTAGTAGAAAGGCGTCCTCTAGTGCACACTCTCCGTATCACATATTTGGTAAATCTCAGCAGTAATGGTGGAAAAAATATATAGTACCCAGCCTTCTTGGAGTCCCTGGAAGAAGCGCTGCGAGGTGCAGCTCCTGGGGACTCTATCGTCCTCCTGGGAGACTTAAATGTTCACGTCGGCAACAACAGTGAAACCTGGAGAGACGTGATTGGGAGGAACGGCCTCCCTGATCTAAACTCGAGTGGTGTTCAGTTGTTGGACTTCTGTGCTGGCCATGGATTGTCCATAACAAATACCATGTTCGAGCATAAGGGTGTCCATAAGTGCACTTGGCGCCAGGATACCCGAGGTCGCAGCTCGATGATCAACTTTGTAATCGTGTCATTGGATCTGCAACCTTATGTCTTGGACACTCGGGTAAAGAGAGGGGCTGAGCTGTCAACTGATCACCACCTGGTGGCAAGTTGGATCAGATTGCGGGAGAGGCTGCCGGACAGACCAGGCAGACCCAAACGTATAATGGAACGTCTTGTGGAGGAACCAGTCAGAAAGATCTTTAACTGCCACTTCTGCCAGAACTTCAACCTCATTCTGAGGGAGATGAGGGACATTGAGTCTGAATGGGCCATGTTCTAAGCCTCCATTGTCGATGCAGCAGAATGGAGCTGAGGCTGCAAGGTTGTCTGTGCCTCTCATGGTGGCAATCCACAAACCCAGTGGTGGACACCTAAGGTTCGAGAGGCCGTCAAGCTGAAAAAAGAGTCCTATCGGGTCTGGTTGACCAGTGGGACTCCAGAGGCAGCTGAGGGGTACCAGTGGGCCAAGCGTGTGGTGGCATGGGCTGTTGCAGAGGCAAAAACTCGGGCATGGGAGGAGTTTGAGGAAGCCATGGAAAACGACTTTCGGTCGGCACCGAGAATGTTCTGACAAACCGTCAGGCGCCTCAGGAGAGGAAAGTGGTGCTCCACCAACACTGTGTACAGTGGAGATGGGGCCCTGCTGACTTCAACTGCAGACGTTATTGGCCAGTGGAAGGAATACTTCGAGGATCTTCTCAATCCCACCAGCATGTCTTCCTTAGAGGAAGCAGAGCTAGAGGACTCTGGGGGGGGTAGTCCATATCGGGGGCCGAGGTAGTTACAAAGCTCGAAGGTGGCGGGGCTCCTGGGGTGGACGAGGTTCACCCTGGGTTCCTCAAGGCTCTGGATGTTGTGGGGCTGTCCTGGCTGACACGTCTCTGCAACATCGTATGGACATCGGGGGCAGTGCGTCTGGATTGGCAAACCGGGGTGACTGGTGGATGTGCTCCAATTATAGGGGGATCACACTCCTCATCCTCCCCGGTAAGGTCTATTCAGGGGTGCTGGAGAAGAGAGTTTGGTCGATGGTCGAATCTCGGATTCAAGAGGAACAATGCGGATTCCGTCCCAGCCGTGGAACACTGGACCAGCTCTATACCCTTAACAGGGTGTTGGAGGGTGCATGGGAGTTTGCCCAACCAGTCTACATGTGTTTTGTGGACTTGGAAAAGGTGCTTGACCGTGTCCCTCGGGGAATCCTGTGGGGGGTACTTCGGGAGTATGGGGTACCGGACCACCTGATGAGGGCTGTTCAGTCCCTGTACGATCGGTGTCAGAGCTTGGTCCGCATTGCCGGCAGTAAGTCGAACCCGTTTCCAGTGAGAGTTGGACTCCGCCAGGGCTGCCCTTTGTCACCGATTCTGTTCATTACTTTTATGGACAGAATTTCTAGGCGCAGCCAGGGTGTTGAGGGGGTCCGGTTTGGTGGGCTCAGGATTGGGTCACTGCTTTTTGCAGATGATGTTGTCCTGTTTGTTTCATCAGGCCGTGTTCTTCAGCTCTCTCTGGATCGGTTCGCAGTGGATCGGTTCGAGTGTGAAGCGGCCGGGATGGGAATCAGCACCTCCAAATCCGAGACCATGGTCCTCAGCCGGAAAAGGGTGGAGTGCCCTCTCAGGGTCGGGAGCGAGATCCTGCCCCAAGTGGAGGAGTTCAAGTATCTCAGGGTCTTGTTCACGAGTGAGGGAAGAATGGAGTGCGAGATCGACAGGCAGATCGGTGCGGCATCCGCAGTAATGCAGGTGCTGCATCGGTCTGTCGTGGTGAAAAAGGAGCTGAGCCGCAAGGCGAAGCTCTCAATTTACCGGTCGATCTATGTTCCTACCCTCACCTATGGTCATGAGCTATGGGTAGTGACCGAAAGAACGAGATCGTGAATCAGGATGCCTCCTGGACGCCTCCCTGGCGAGGTGTTCCGGGCACGTCTAACCGGGAGGAGGCCCCGGGGAAGACCCAGGACACACTGGAGGGACTATGTCTCCCGGCTGGCCTGGGAACGCCTTGGGATTCTCCCGGAAGAGCTAGAAGAAGTGGCCGGGGAGAGGGAAGTCTGGGCATCTCTGCTCAAGCTGCTGCCCCCGCGACCTGACCTCGGATAAGCGGGAGACAATGGATGGAATGGATGGGTTTTGACAGCACTCATGTTTTAATTCAATAGTGTGAGATACACTATGAAATGCAGACAGACATACAAAATGTACTTGGAGGTGAACTCAATATTTGTTGTGATGTTTTAATGCAAAATGTGAGTTGTGGACACCAGGATTTGTAAATGTTCAGGCACAACAAGCTTACTCAGTTTGTTTGGGTTGAAATAAGCGATGAAAATAAATGCTAGAAAACATGAGGAGTTCTCGGCCATTTTCATTTTGTAAAAGTAGCTCTCAGGGAAGAAAAGGTCGGAGACTCCTGATATACAGTATGTGTGTGTGTGTGTGTGCGTGATGTCTACAATAAAAAGAATACTGTATAAAAAACTTATTGGTAATTTACACAAAAGTCCACTAGATGTCAGTATTACTCAAAGTAGGCTCTAGCTTATTGGCAGTATGAAATCCAAATCAATAAAGTTTATCAGTAAACAGTATTAACAAACTTATAGTAATGCACATTGATGTAATATCATAAACTATTATTAAATAATATTGCTGCATGTAAATAACACTACGGCACATTCCCAACATATAAACAGTAAACTTTAAACAACTTTGCATCTTAACATACAACAAACATACAATACAAGTAAAACACAAATGAACCCACCTCTGGTCATTAACGCACATTTCTGATTAATTCAAGACACTACTGACTCTTAGTTATTACAAAAAAATGTTTCTCTATGCGGAAATAACTACTGTAGTACACGTACATCTCCGTCGCTTTTTAACATCCCATAATATGTGCTCTTGTGCATGCTGGGAGGTGCACCTTGCAATGTGAGCCGCGTTGTCAATGTCAATGTCAATTGCTGTCTCTCTAACAAAAACGGTCTTGATGTGCTTGAACTTTTGTGCCCAATTTATTTCCATCCATCCATCAATCCATCCATTATCCAACCCGCTATATCCTAACTACAGGGTCACGGGGTTCTGCTGGAGCCAATCCCAGCCAACACAGGGCGCAAGGCAGGAAACAAACCCCGGGCAGGGCGCCAGCCCACCGCAAGGCACACACACCAAGTACACACTAGGGATAATTTAAGATCGCCAATACACCTAAGCTGCATGTCTTTGGACTGTGGGAGGAAACCCACACAGACACGGGGAGAACATGCAAACTCCACGCAGGGAGGATCAGGAAGGGAACTCGGGTCTCCTGACTGCGAGGCAGCAGCGCTAACCACTGCGCCACCCTCACCCTAAGTATCCAGCAGTGAAATCAAATATTTAGGCAGACGAGTGTCGCTCTCCATGAAGAGTCTGGCCCTTTGCACTCTGGTGTGTGTGTGTGTGTGTGTGTGTGTGTGTGTGTGTGTGTGCTCATATCTGTGCCTGAATGTGAAGTTTGTGCCTGTGGACGTCTGCTCAAGCCTGACCCCCCACTCCACATCTGGACCCCGAGATGTTTAATAACCAATAAAGATGGACGTTAAATGGTCAATTTTGGTCACCACATTAAGCTGAAGTGCTTTCAGGACTGATTCCTTACAGCTTACTTACAAAAGTTAGGCAGGTTTCATTTCGAAATTCAAAGCGTAATGGTCATAACTGGAACATATTTTTTGTCCATACACTGTAATGGAGGAGGCGGAGTCACGTATCGCGTCATCACGCCTCCTACGTAATCACGTGAACTAAAAACAAGGAAGACATTTACAGCACGAGTCACACGCGGGAACGAAGGTAAATGACGTTAATTTTTGACTGTCTTTTAATACTGTGTGAGCATACATATTAACACATGTGCAATTAAACGTGTGCATTTACGGGGTGATTTCTCAGGCTTAAAAGCTCTCCTTTTACTAAAAAGGTAAATGCAAAACTATTTTCAATCAGTTTATTGAAACGCTCCCGTTAAGGATTGCAATAACATATTCGCGAGATAAAAGAACGAAGTAGGGGGAAATGGAGGAACAGCCGCAAACAGCGAGGAGCAAAAAATTAATTAAACAATTGAGAACGGAGCGAGTTAAGCATACAAGCATGTTCATAAGGGAAACAAAGCACGGTGTAAAACATAAGTTTAAATTAAGTTTATAGAAACGCTCCCGCTGCGGATTGCAATAACATATTCGCGAGATAAAAGTTTAATGAGAACACACGAGGTATAAACGAAGCACACGTCGTGGCGCAACGTTAGGGGCAACAGTTTCAACCATTCTATGATCTGCTTCTCGCAACTGAAAGACGGCACATGGCGGATGTTAGCCGACTTGCTGACCTCAACGTTAGGGGCTTCAACTATGGCGCTGACGCAACATCTCAGTGCCAACACTTTGCAGACTGTACTTAAAAGACACGCCCTCCTCACTGGACAGTTAAAAACACCAATCAAACTAACGATGACATCAAGTATTACCCAATCAAAAGTAGGAAAGGAGGCATCTTCATAAAATGCGTGTGGGATGATTTGCATGAGACGCTGCTTTAAAAAAAAAATGATAAAAAAAAATACGGGATAAATCCCGTCCAGTATTGATTCAAAACGGGACGCGCAATTTCATTCTCAAACGCGGCACGATTCCGTATTTTAAAGGACGGGTGGCAACCCTACAGTGCCAGGTAACCACCCATACAATCAGATTGTGATTCAGACTAGGAATGCAATGAATGTAATTACCCCGATCTACATACAAGGCGAAAGTCTTGCAACATTCAAAGATGATGGTTTGGGATAATTACTACTTATTAAGTACAACATTGAACATAAAAGAGCTTATGAAGCCTTGAACCGAAAAAAGCAAGATCTCAGAGATCATAAAAAAAAAAAAAGGAGGTAATGTCGTTTTACTCGCTGTACATTTTAGTCAAACATTACCAGTTATTCCACGAGGGAGACCAGCAGATAAACTCAACGCGTGTTTAAAATCCATGCTTCACATATATAAAAAATATATGTGTATATGTATATATAATATATCTGTATATGTGTGTGTATATGTGTATATGTATATATATATGACAGCAACACTCATAACAATGACAACACAATTACATTGACAATCATGTTACGTTATTTTTAAAATGTTTCCTTTACTTTTTCATAACCTCTTTAACACACTACTTCTCCGCTGCGAAGCGCGGGTATTTTGCTAGTTGTTTTATAAATGGCATTGATTTGGTTGTTTTATGCATTGCATGTTGTTAAACATTTTGTTCCTTAATCTTATGTTTATTGTATTGGCTTTGTTTTATTCCTCATACACTTCATGTGGACCCCGGTGTGTGTGTCGGGGTGGGGGGTCTTGGTCACGTGACCCTGCAGCTGGAGCTCCAACCCCAGGGGTATTTAAGAGGAAGCTGAAGGTGAAGAGCCGCTCCAGCACTGAGCTTTGTCCTGTCCTGTGGACGGTGCTTTACATTTGGATTTGGGTGGTCCTGTTGTAGCCCCCCTGCTCCTATGAGGAGGTCCTGTCACATTTAAGTTTTTATGCCATTGACCCCCATTGATCATTTTTTCAGCAAGAGGCAAAAGGAAAAGTTATAGTAATAAAAATAGAAGTTAAAAAGTCGTGTTGCCTGATGTTAAAGTCGCCAGAAGTACTCATTCAGAGTGTGTGACCCTAAAGCAGCACAGGGCTGGATGTTCATAGACAAGTAACACTGCAGTTCAGTAAGTCCACTCAAATGACAAACAGAATCAGTTGTTGTTCTACCACATCGCTCAGATCACAGACTGATGAGCAGACATTCTCCTTCAGTCCCTTCTGTCAGAGACCAGAATTCAGGCTTCCCTCGGTTATGGCAGGTCACCCAGGCCTTGAAACAGCAAAGCACCCCCAGACCATCACATTACCACCACTATGGCTGACTGCAGGTGTGATGTCCTTATTGTGGAAAGCTGTGATAGCTTTACTCCAGATGGAACAATGGAACAGGACCCTTGTCTCCCATAAGTTCCACTTTTGGCCCACCAGCCCACAGAACATTATCCCACATGTTTAGGGGGTAATCAAGGTGTCTTTTGGCAAGTGTTACAAGAACCTTCATGTTTCTCTTGTTCAGCAGTGGTGTTTATCTTACAACTCTGCCCAGATACCATTTTAGCGCATGGTGGAATCATGAAAGCTGACATGAACTGAGCCGAGACAGTCAGACCTGCTTTGTCATGTTGAACTGTCACTGTGTGACCAGCTCAAGACTAGCGGTGTCATGGGACCTTCTCGCTTTTACTACGCTGTGTTTTAAAGTGACGGTGAGATGACGGTCACATCATTCTGCAAATCCAAAAGAGCAAAACTGAAATCTTCTTCTCCCTCACAGTGCCAGGCATGTCTGACCACTGCTGTGCCGTCTGCCCTCTAGTGCCCTGGCAGTCTCTGCCATTCTAGAACTCTCTGTTAAGGATGCTGCTGCTGTACATCTGTGATTCTAAATCAGAGCAGCGCCACATGTCGGCTCTTTAATGGCACCGGCAGGCGAACTGAGCAGCTTTTCCATCGCCATCATATAGCAGGGTGTCCAGCTCTGTTTCAAGGGGCCGTAGTGGCTGCAGGCTTTCATTCCAATCATCATGTTAAGTTTGCCATCTTATAAAATGATTTCCTTTTTAAATGCAGACTCCTCAATTAATTCTTTTTTCTTCCATAATTGTCATTCAAATTATGACGAGATCCAACAGATGACCAGCCAACCTGTGCCCACCATACACTATCTGAACATAAAGATAGTGAAATGGCTGTTTAATGTCGATCTGCTCAGGTCCACAATACATTTTCACAGTGGTCATAGAAAAATCAAAATCAACAGTTTGGGAAACATCTTCTGTGTCAGCCTGAGACCACCAACAAGCCATGGAATTAAATAAAGAATTGACCCAACAATAAGAATCAAGTGCTAAATAAGAAACTGGTTGGACTTTGAGACCCCGACTTGGCTGGTCATCTGTTGGCTCACTAACTTCACATCTCATTTCTGTGTGGGTGATGTTTATGAAAAAATAAGCAAATCAGTAGACTGAGTCTTTAAAACAAGGTGACCAAAGTAAAGTGAAGAGAAGTCAATGAACAGCAAACATTGGTGACTGATGAAGACGATGACTGGAATGAAATCCTGCAGCCAGGGTAACCCTCCAAGACCACAGTTTGACACCCCTGATGTACACTCATGTAAAGTGACCAACAGACCACCTCACCAAACAGCTGATGGCTTCTTATAAGGCAACCCCCTGTGAAAAGACCCCAACATTGACCATTATAACCCTGCATCTCCTCTTCATGTACAACTGAAGGGTTAAACTCTGTGAGAGGATCTGCTTGGACAAAATGACAAGATGATTAAAGCTTTAAAGTCACTCAGCCCATACTGGTCTGCCCATTCTTGGTGGACTCTCCAGCTGAACACCTCAAGTCTGACTTCTCTGACTACGAGGACCTGAAGACCATCTGTGGTGAACAGCCGAGACATAAAGTGAGAGCTGCGAGGTCCTCAAAAGCCTTTAAACACCTGACGTGAGCCCACTTAGCTGCATAGCAGTGGCAGTGATATTTCAGTGCTGAGGTTCATTGTAGTTTTTACTTTAGTTTATACAATTCATTTTCATGTTTATTTCATTCTAGTTTTCAGTGGAGTCAACCATTTTTATTTTTATTTAGTTCTCTGTTTAAAATTATAGTTTTTATTTTATTTAGTTCTGGCCTTTTTACATAATATTAGTACAATTTCAGTGTGTTTTTCTGCAGCAAGACCACAAATGCTGGCCTACACAAATTTCAATGCCAGTTATGTTTCAGTCAACAAAATACACTGCCAGTTCATAATGCCGTTAAACACAGCCTGACTATCAGTGACCAGACAGATGAAGTGGCCTAAGGAGTGCAGTCAGCAGGATCAAATGTTTCAACCCAAGACTCCAGTCTGTGCAGCACGTTCATGTTAAGCTTTAAACAAGCACGCATTTCGAGAGATGTCTTCACGTGGCAACGACGTCCATTACGCAGACAGCCACACAGTGGAAATATTCGCTCGACGAGCGGCTGTAATGCAGGAACACAGACGAGGGGCGCCAGCAGACTGCATGTTGACGATTTGTGCTGCCGGTACTGAAACACTGACGTGCGGTGAGGGTCAGGGTACAAAGAGATGAACACGAAAGAGTAGCTTATTCACTATTCAGGTGGCAGCCATTGACTACTGGTTATGGTTCATATCTCATCAGCACTCTTTACACGCACACAGGTAAGGCGCACATCTGACTGAGAAAGAACGTCACATTTCTAGCGGAGAGAGCGCATGTGCTCCTCACCCGCCTGTGTTCTTAATTTGCCGTTGCAATTCCACAATTCAAACTCATTCAATACAAATGAAAGGACAGAGTGCTGTACAGAAAAACAATTGTTACTTTCATTGAAATATTTAGTTGCTTAGAAAACGCTTTAATCAATTTTAAAACAGACTGTTCAACACAAAGATAACATGAAAAACAAAAGAACATTTTATTTAACGTCAAAATTTAGTTCTAAATATTTTTTTTCTTTACTCTGATTACATTTATTATAAAACTGAAAACTGTTTACGGTCTTACCTTTTTGCAAAAGTCTATGCGCCTGTCCTTCTCCACGAAAATCTCCGTCACTTTCTTGTAAAAGTCCTCCTAATTTCCCTTTAGTTTCATGGGCGGCACGGTGGCGCTGCTGCCTCGCAGTTGGGAGACCTGGGGACCTGGGTTCGCTTCCCGGGTCCGCCCAGCGTGGAGTTTGCAGGTTTTCCCCGTGTCTGCGTGGGTTCCCTCCGGGCACTCCGGTTTCCTCCCACAGTCAAAAGACATGCTGGTTAGGTGGATTGGCGAGTCTAAATTGGTGTGTGGGTGTGTTTGTGTGCGTCCTGCGGTGGGTTGGCACCCTGCCCAGGACTGGTTCCTGCCTTGTGCCCTGGGATTGGCTCCAGCAGACCCCCGTGACCCTGTGTTCGGATTCAGTGGGTTGGAAAATGGATGGATGGATGGAATGCTCAGTGCACTTGACTTTCTGATGTCGCTAACTGATCGGCGCCCAGAGCCTCAGCTTGTGCCTTTTCACTGCGGTTTTGTGTCCGATCAGACTAAAGACTAAATATGTCCCACACATTCATTAAAGATATTAGCCAGAATGTGGAAAGTCAGGGTGTATAATAAACGTGTCTGCAAACCTTATATCGGCGGCATTATTGGCCAAAAGGCTCAGTACAATTCGTGCGTAAGCAGCAGGATTCGATTCAGTAAAATATCACTCATCAATGAACAAAGGAAAATTCTCTGATTTTTATCCACAAATGCTTTAAAAATAATGTTCAGACTGTCCTTCTGTGACGGCATCAGACACAGCAGTTGCAATTTATGAGGCAATAACAAAAAAACATAAACATGACTCCTATAATAATTTCTAGGAAGATGAACATCCATCCATCCATCCATCTTCCAACCCGCTGAATCCGAACACAGGGTCACGGGGGTCTGTTGGAGCCAATCCCAGCCAACATCTCATTTACAATTTATAATTTCGTTTCGTTATCAATCCGAATGTGTTGTTGCTCTGCGCAGAAAACATCCCCACCTATCAGTTGTACACTAGTGATGCTTATAAGTAATTATATGTGAAAATGATTGCTGGTTCTCTAAATATGATTACATCTATGCAAAATATATCTTCATTTTTCTCCACTCGTTATTTTAATTGTCTATCTAAATAGGTTAACATATTGAAGCAGCGGAGCGGCACGAACTCAACTACGCCACTGTGTATTAAGTGGTGCCAGAGAAGTGCTGGTCTTTGTAATATTTATGTGTCGGCAAAATCTTAATACATATATGTGCAGTTTTGTTTTAAGATATGTCATTGAAATTGATTATTATTATTACCAGGCACTGTTTAGGCACCTATGTCATAAGGAAAGCGCCAGAAAAAGGACCTTGATTGATTGTTTTTTTAGAGTTAATATAGAGCACGGATGCCGTGGATGTAACAGCTGTGATTTAAATAAAGTTCCCCTGCATATTTAAAAAGAATGTCTCGCCATCATTTCATTTTGCAAACTTTGTGAAAACAAGACAGTCTTTCACTAAGTTCTGATCCAGTTGGCCCAGCACTGAAGCTCCCAGACTCTTCTTCTCGCACGCTACATTTGCTTTTATTATCATCTGCGCTGCAATTTAAGTATTTCCACACGTTACTTTCTCACTTTCTACCCGCAAACATCTGTGCAAAACTCGCCATCGTCAACCAGACGTGCTTACTGCTTCAACCCGACGAGCTAAATGCGCTCAACCAACAAACAACGGTCCTTTACGAGAGTCGCGCCACGTGACTACAGCAAGCCCAAGTTACAAGATCAGCGCAACGTGACTGAAGGCGCACGGCGACTGAACGAAAATACGATTGCTGTTTTAGTTTTTCGTTTTAACTCAATTTTCGCCCTCGGTTTAGTTCTTTCACATATCACTAATTTTTATTTACTGTAGATTTAGTTGCTCTGTTCGCCTTAACTTCGGTTCTCATTCTTGTAAAACAAATAATATTTTTAGTTCTCGTTATGAAAATATCACTGAGTGGAACATCAGTGCGGTTCAGCAGGTTGCTTTGTGTTTTAGTGGCTCATCAGTTTGTGTTACTTTTGAACCGTCCTGCTCTAGTGATTACTCATCAGTGAATGGAATGAGGTCACCAAACACCTTCTTTACAGTCTCCATTCTGCTCTCTTCATCTGCAGGTACCGAAGCTCCAGTCCTCCTTTTGCAGTCCTCTGAACCTCTGATTGGTGAGCAGTTTTTACAGGCGAGTTTGTGTTCTTATTAATTTGGTGGTCCTGACAAGTATCTCTGACACTTCATGTCCTCCCCGTGTGTGTCACTGTCTCACACAAGTGCTGGACCACTTTCATTCATCTCACTTGTCTTTTTCTTTATTTAGTTTTATTGGTATTTTTTGAAGAAAGTAACCCATACAATCAAACAAAATTCATACCAAGAGAAAGAGTAGAGAATATAACATGAAGATGTCCTACACAGTAACAATGCAAGTGTTAATTTGACTGCCAGAGAGTCATTTTCAACGCTGCCTCATATGGTCCCACTCCTCCTAATGTAACTTGATCTCCAGTGTTAAACTTTCAGATTTAATTCAACACCAAATGAACACAGACTGGTGTTGCAAAAATTTTACTCCACAGTTACTCCACACCAACAGCAGACACCAGCACAACATGCTCAGACATACACGGACTAGCAAAGGGCTGAATGTCCTGTACTTTCAGTAGGTGTCCCAACAGTGCACGCTCTATGGACACCATGGTAAGAGGTCATGAAAGGCCGGCAGGTGAACAGGGAAAACCCTTTTGGCCAACAGCTGGCAGTTTACATGTGGGACCCTACCTTTGGAAAAAATGGCTGCCATGATCTTAGCCGCAGCTTCCAGTTAGGGTTCTGCCCCCCCCCCCCCCCCATATGGCAGCCAACTTGTGTCACCTAGCAGCACATACTGGTCTCACTGACTCCCTGCCTGCCCGCCATGACCTCAGTTTACAGTGAAGCACAGAGACAATGTATTTCTAGGACATGTACTAACGTACAGTACAACACACCCAAAGACCACGCAGAATGGAATGTCCAGGTAGCCTGCCATTGTCACTGTGGGATGTTATCTTTATTGCCCTTATTTGGCTCATTCTTCATCTCGAGTAACATTAATGCAACCCTGAAAATAAATTGATGAGAAAAACATGTTCTCCTTTAAAAATGGTAACTATTCATGGGAACCTGGCAAATAACATTTTTTATCCAACATTTGCTTCTTTAAAATAAATGACAATATGGCACAACAGACCAGCTACACTCATCTGCCTTGTATGTCATTTACAAATCAAAACATCCATGTAGCAAAAGTTGTTCAACATTAACAATGGTACACAGATTTGTTTTGGGTATTTCAGCAAATGTTCATTAAAACATATAGTCTCTAAAGCTGTAACAACGGAGAATACTTGCTCATCTATTTTACTATAATGGCTTTTATTTTGTGAAACACTGGAATTTCATAAGGAACTTCAGTGCAAACAATCAAATCTGAGCGATTTTCAGCCCCAAGATACTTAACCCATTTCACCGATAAAACACTGGTAGACTGAAATGTTTAATTTCTGAGTAAGGTCTTTACACACAGGCACGTGAGATAAAGGTGTTGCTTTCTCTGGACCAAACATGAATTGTTTGTTGGCTAAACACTTCCCAGCTGACTGCCATGTAATTCTGCTGTTTTTTGGTTAATGTGATATTTTTGAAACATTTCTGTTGTGTTTTGAAAAAGTTATCCTTGGATTCAAAACGCATACACCACATGTGAATAACTGGACCAGTCTTTCTTATACAGCGGGGATAGTGGACCATAAAATGGTGTTTTGGTAGCAGATTCTTAGGAGGAAACAAACGCTTAAACAAACTAAGATGTTCAACTATCAAATACTTTAAAAAGAATTAAAACCTTTTGTCAACACTGGAGCAAAGATTATATTTACAATCTGTAGCAACAGGAGCAAAAGATACCAGTACTGATCATTGGTTTGGAGTAGATCACCAAAAAGTAATGGGATATTACGAAACAAACCCCAGGTCTGTGTAGCACGGAGCCCCAAATCATTGCACCCATCATCTAGTTTTACTGCAGTAGGCTTATTCCTTCTTTCTAAGTATCCACAATTAAAAGAATGTATTCTATCATTCATTTCTTGGCAACTGATAACATTTTCTTGTATATACTTCAAAACCAGTTTTATTTCAAATGGCACTACTCCTTCTAAGACATCATGCATGACATGTAGTGTAAAATTATCAACTGTGTGGAAGTACTGAAGAGTATTTAGGAGACAATCACGTGTCACACCGTACACATTAGATTGTGAAGAATTAGATTTTATAGTTTGACAGTGCTCTTCATGCATCCATCCATGCAGATGTTCTATCAGACAGTTGTGGCGAGCGCCCTCTTCTACACAGCGGTGTGCTGGGGAGGCAGCATTAAGAGGAAAGACGCCTCACGTCTGGACAAACTGGTGAGGAAGGCAAGCTCTATTGTTTGCATGGAGCTGGACAGTTTAACATCTGTGGCAGAGCGAAGGGCGCTCAGCAGGCTCCTATCAATTATGGAGAATCCACTGCATCCACTAAATAGGATCATCTCCAGCCAGAAGAGCAGCTTCAGCGACAGACTGCTGTCACCGTCCTGCTCCACTGACAGATTGAGGAGATCGTTTCTCCCCCAAACTATGCGACTCTTTAATTCCACCCGGGGGGGGGTAAACGTTAACATTCAACATTATACATAGTTATTGTCTGTTTTTCACCTGCATTATTATCATTCTTTAATCTATAATAATAAAAGGCAAAGCCCTCACTGACTGACTGACTGACTGACTCACTGACTGACTCACTCATCACTAATTCTCCAACTTCCCGTGTAGGTGGAAGGCTGAAATTTGGCAGGCTCATTCCTTACAGCTTACTTACAAAAGTTAGGCAGGTTTCATTTCGAAATTCAAAGCGTAACGGTCATAACTGGAACATATTTTTTGTCCATACACTGTAATGGAGGAGGCGGAGTCACGTATCGCGTCATCACGCCTCCTACGTAATCACGTGAACTAAAAACAAGGAAGAGATTTACAGCACGAGTCACACGCGGGAACGAAGGTAAATGACGTTAATTTTTGACTGTCTTTTAATACTGTGTAAGCATACATATTAACACATGTGCAATTAAACGTGTGCATTTACGGGGTGATTTCTCAGGCTTAAAAGCTCGCCTTTTACTAAAAAGGTAAATGCAAAACTATTTTCAATCAGTTTATTGAAATGCTCCCGTTAAGGATTGCAATAACATATTCGCGAGACAAAAGAACGAAGTAGGGGGAAATGGAGGAACAGCCACAAACAGCGAAGAGCAAAAAATTAATTAAACAATTGAGAACGGAGCGAGTTAAGCATACAAGCATGTTCATAAGGGAAACAAAGCACGGTGTAAAACGTAAGTTTAAATTAAGTTTATAGAAACGCTCCCGCTGCGGATTGCAATAACATATTCGCGAGATAAAACTTTAATGAGAAGACACGAGGTATAAACGAAGCACACGCCGTGGCGCAACGTTAGGGGCAACAGTTTCAACCATTCTATGATCTGCTTCTCGCAACTGAAAGACGGCACATGGCGGATGTTAGCCGACTTGCTGACCGCAACGTTAGGGGCTTCAACTATGGCGCTGACGCAACATCTCAGTGCCAACACTTTGCAGACTGTACTTAAAAGACACGCCCTCCTCACTGGACAGTTAAAAACACCAATCAAACTAACGATGACATCAAGTATTACCCAATCAAAAGTAGGAAAGGAGGCATCTTCATAAAATGCGTGTGGGATGATTTGCATGAGACGCTGCTTTAAAAAAAAAATGATAAAAAAAATACGGGATAAATCCCGTCCAGTATTGATTGAAAACGGGACGCGCAATTTCATTCTCAAACGCGGCACGATTCCGTATTTTAAAGGACGGGTGGCAACCCTACAGTGCCAGGTAACCACCCATACAATCAGATTGTGATTCAGACTAGGAATGCAATGAATGTAATTACCCCGATCTACATACAAGGCGAAAGTCTTGCAACATTCAAAGATGATGGTTTGGGATAATTAGTACTTATTAAGTACAACATTGAACATAAAACAGCTTATGAAGCCTTGAACCGAAAAAAGCAAGATCTCAGAGATCGTAAAAAAAAAAAAAAGGAGGTAATGTCGTTTTACTCGCTGTACATTTTACTCAAACATTACCAGTTATTCCACGAGGGAGACCAGCAGATTAACTCAACGCGTGTTTAAAATCCATGCTTCTCCCACGGTCGGTTATATGTCGCGTGTTCTCGGGTAGGTACACCAAAAAATGTATACATTTAAGCATGTAATGGGCAAAGAAAAAATGAGGTATACCCGAAGGCACTGCAGTAGTACTCAATGTAACTTTACTTCTTAAATGTTAATGTTTTACTGTTTAATAATTTATACGCTTCTTATATATTGTTCAAATTCTTTTATCAAAATACCAGTGACAGCGCAATGCACGATAACATGGAGTGAATACACCATACGCATCTGCCCACGGCCGCCCTAGTGTGTGCAGATAGGAGTTGATTCTAAAATAAAATAAACATAAAAAGAGTAATACATTCATCACCCATAAAACGGATAGCAGACGTGACGTATTATATGTGTACCACATTTCAAGTCAATACGTGAAACGGTTTGCAAGCTACATGTGATTGAAAATCCTGGACAGACCAACGAAAAGCCACGGTAGCAAATTATACAAGAAGATTTTACTGTTTAATAATTTATATTTATATGAAATGTGCTTTTTATATATTACTTCATATTCTCATATGATAATGATGTTAATGTTGTTTATATTGATTTCTATGTTATTGTAAGTGCATCTATGTGTGTATATGTATGTATGTATGTATGTGTATATATATATATATATATATATATATATAAAAAATATATGTGTATATGTATATATATCTGTATGTATATGTGTATATCCATATTACTAACCGAGAATGCTAAACCGGATGATGGACGCAGGCACATCCGGCCACGGGCCGTAGCTGCAAAAAGACGTACTGCGCAGGCGCAAAAAGAGTCCGCGAGAGTCGGAGAAAGGCGGAGAAAAGAGGGCGACAAAGGCGGATGAGGGGCCGCGAGTGGCGGACAAGACCACAGAAAAAAGGAGTGAGCACATACAAAAAGGAGAAATGAGGCGCAAAGTCAAACGCAGGAAAAGCACGAAACACATTGCACACGAAACTAGACCCGAAAAAAAAAAAAAAAAAAAAAAAAAAAAAAAGAGGCTCGCACACAACAGCAAGGCACCCCCCCCCCCTACAGGCACCGGACGGGACACACACCAAGAGGGGGATTCAACAAGCCCATGGAACACAAAAAAAAGAACACAAAACCACCCCACAGACCCTACAAGCGAGGGACGGGACACACACAAAGAGGGGGATTCAACAAGACACAGGAACACAAAAAGAAAGAAGACGCTCGCGCAACAACAATCCTCAACAACCCCCCCCCCACCCCCACCCACATCCATAAGATGTCACACCCAAAGCCACATATTCTAAAGTGAACGTCAGCACCTTCACACTAGACAGCATAGGTGTCAGCATTGGTGGATCTCCTTACAATAAAGCACTATTAACCGTTCAACTGCAGAAAAGGAAACATATTGAAACAAGTCATGAATACACGGTCACGGGTACAAAACGAAAAGGAAAGGATAACAGGAACAAACACACGAACATGAAAGAAACAACAAAATAGACGGCTATGCAGCATAGGTGGATCTCATTACCATAAGGCACTATTAACCGTTCAACCGCAGAAAAGTCTCCATATTAACAGTGAGTGCAATACTTCTTATTACTTATCCATATTTCTAAAAGAAAAAATGTCTCGACTCCAAAAACACAAAGCTCAACTACAGCTTCTAACTAACGATGTACCTAAAAGTAAAAACTTTATGAACTGCGTTAGATCCTACAATAGTTCATTTGCTTTTAGTAAATATCAGGCCACCAAAAGGCAATGGCCCATACTACTTTCGCATATGTGCACAAATACTGCATCGCATTGGAACAGTGCACCCTGAAACAAATCAACAACGCAAATATGCACAAATCTACATCCTGGATCCACATGACGCAAACTATCAATCAAAGTGCTGCATCGCAACAGGCACGGATTCAAAACGAAACACCTCCCGTCTCAGACATACGTTAACGGCAAGGAAGGCTACAACGGGCGTCTCACACAGCACAGGCAAATCGATTACAGCTCCAAAACAACACGTCCCAAATACTACATATGCAACAACGCGCCTCTCAAACGGCACAAGCAAAACATACCCCGGAAAAATTCATTCCGATTAATGAATGTCATTTACAATCATTGTCATTCAGTTCACTTCCCTGAAGAAACAACTGGCAATACAAGTAATACATTTAGACGTTGTTGTCAAAAGGGTCAAATTAGACTGCCTTCTTTACATTCATATACTGAATATCTACAGAGGATTCTAACTGACGATGTACCTGAAAGTGAAATCTTCATCAACTGCATTAGATCCTACAAATCGGTATCCACTATGAACATTAACGGTGGCACTGCACGTGACATCCGTCTTCAAAAAATGTTGTTTATTGATGAATGTACAATGGCATGAAGTCACTTACTCAACACCATTCATAAACTTCTACAAACGTTTATGAATAATAATATTCGATTTGGAGGAAAGGTACTTTTATTAGGAGGAGATTTTAGACAGTGATTAGCTATTCTTCCAGATGCCATGCACTCAGCTATTGTTCAGTGCACCTTAAAATACGCAGACAATTGCCATTGCTTTCAAAAGATACAGTTAGTAAAAAAGATACGATGTCCAGAACCAGATCATAACAATTGCTTATTACAACTGAGAGATGGTACACTCACCAATACAGATGGACTTCAGCCACATATTATTACAATCCCTCAAGCCTTTATCTGCGACGACTTAGTTACAGAGAGATTTGGAACAGCAATCTCATTAGACCAAATGCCCCTTTTAACACAACGCACTATATTATGTCCAAAAAATATTAATGTGGAAAACATAAATACCCAAGTCATTCCATTACTTCCTGGAGAGACACAACTCTTTCTAAGCTCTGACAAAGTTGACTCTGATCACGATAATGACCATCTTCATTGACCTTACAAGTTCTGACCTGGAATTACCTTTTACACTTAAACGGCGTGTACAAAGAAATTTTCCAATAAACCTTTACACTGTGCCACACACTTTATTGTTTGCTTTCTATTTGCATCATCTACACCTTCACACTATTCTATATCTCATTCATACATCACGCTCTTTGTCATTCCCAACACCAGGGGTTGGCGAGCGAAGCGAGCAGGGGGCGGAGCCCCCTAGTGTATATATATATATATATATGACAGCAACACTCATAACAATGACAACACAATTACATTGACAATCATGTTACGTTATTTTTAAAATGTTTCCTTTACTTTTTCATAACCTCTTTAACACACTACTTCTCCGCTGCGAAGCGCGGGTATTTTGCTAGTTTAATATTATTTATTGTATCAGTATGCTGCTGCTGAAGAATGTGAATTTCCCATTGGGATTAATAAAGTATCTATCTATCTATCTATCATTTTAGTACGCAAAATTACTTTAGAATCATCTTCAGAGAACACAGTCTGAAAATCTTCTCTATCCAGGAGGTAAAAACGACAACAGTTCTTCCCACTAAACGATTCAACAAATCAAACAATGTGTGAAGACCAAGATTATCTCCCGTAACTTGAAAGATACTTCCACGAATCTGGCCACCCAGTGCTGGAACATCAATTCCCTCACTTTCAAGAATTTTGAGGTCACAAACCAGGGGGCTCAAGGATCGAATCATAAACATCATCTTTAGGGGTAGAAGTTGGCTTAAACAGTTCACTAATATTAGAATTTTTCAGGATCAACTAAGTTTTTTAAAATTGGAATATATGCAGATTTGCCAGTTAGAACCACTTGATCATAAGTTCCAGCAGTTTTGTTCCTTCTGGTATCAAATCTAGTACCAAGGATTATTTCTACTGGACTCACAACACTCCACTTTTGATTAAAGTAAAACTGTCGCTTTGCTACAGAATTTCACTTTGTAAAGGGTTATTAATCTCCTGCAAACACTGCTCAACTCCACCTAAAACATTCTTGGTGTTGTGTGGACAGATGTCTGAGTATTATGTCTTTAGTTGTCTTTGCAATTCAAATACAGACAGTCCCCAGGTTATGTACGAGATACGGACTGTAGGTTTGTACTCAAGTTGAATTTGTATGTAAGTCAGAACAGGTCCATTATTTTAATAAATGCTATTGTTGACCGACTGTAACCAAGTGATCTGCCAATGAATGATGGAGTTTCACCTCTCTGCCCTTTTTATTATTTCTACTTTATTTTCACTGGTGATGGTTTTTCTCTTCTTTACTGTATCACCAGTACTTGCATCAGATTTGTGTTTCAGAGACATTGTTGAAGGGTGAAGACAGAAGGTTAAGATGAACTCTTCTGCCAGCACTGTCCACGTTATCACAGCAGGAAGGCACCAGTCGTCAACACGCCTGATGTACTGACAAGAGACAACTTCCTGCTATGTGTGTGACGGTACAAGCAGGCTTACTATGGAGAATGACTGGGAGTGGCAAGGGGGGGTTCATCACTCACCCACCACACAGTCACCTCCACTACAGTACACTGCCTGCAGCGTCCGCCCACCGAGAACAAACAGTGCGGCCAAAGGCGGGCAGTGAATCACACAACCCTAATTCAACAGACAGCCATCCGAGGCACATTACAATGCTACCCCCGCCACCCTGTTTACCCTCAATGGCGCTTGCAGCATCACCAGCCGTGTGTGCTGGGCGGGCAGTGAAACGCCCCCCTCCGCTCCATCGAGCCTGCGTCCAGTCAGGAGCAGTAGCTGCGTGGCATAGTAGGCGGGCAGCGAACCATCGTCCTACACATGAGCGATAGCTGTGGCCCCGGTAACTATGGACCACAGGTCACCGCTTGCCGTCAGGAGCCACCTGACGGATACTGCACTGTGCGAGCAGTGAAATCGCCCCCTCCAGCCACAGCTTGCAGCATCCTCAGGCCGAAGATGACGGAGCGGCAGTCACTGAGGCGCATGCATCACAGGTGTGGCCTCGTTCATAAGTCGTAGGTCTGATGTCCGTAACCTGGGGGACTACCTGTACAACTTCTTCTATTGATCATACAAAATTGTTCACTGTCAACTGACTAATTCCTTCAGTCTGAAGGTGTGCTACAAAGGATGCACACATGTCAACACTACTGGGATTTGATACTGGAGAGACCGTGGGCGTAGCTGACACCAAAGTTTCAAAATCACTTGGTTTAAAACCATCAATATTTCCTACAAAAGCATTTGTTTCCTCATTTAACACAGTCAAATCTTTTAATTTGTGTACTCTTTTTAGATGCTTCCTAAAACCAGAAAATGTACCCGATACATATAAACAGCCTACTTCACCACATTTGAGTCTGAGTGTTTTATCAGGGGGCAGCACGGTGGGTAGCGCTGCTGCCTCGCAGTTGGGAGACCTGGCTTCGCTTCCCGGGTCCTCCCTGCATGGAGTTTGCATGTTCTCCCCGTGTCTGCGTGGGTTTCCTCCCACAGTCCAAACACATGCAGGTTAGGTGGATTGGCGATTCTAAATTGTCCCTGGTGTGTGTGCATGTGTTTGTGTGTGTCCTGCGGTGGGTTGGCACCCTGCCCGGGATTGGTTCCTGCCTTGCGCCCTGTGTTGGATGGGATTGGCTCCAGCAGACCCCCGTGACCCTGTGTTCGGATTCAGCGGGATGGAAAATGGATGGATGGATGGATGGATGTTTTATCAGGACATAGGCCATGAATTACTTTTAAATGTTTTACAAGCAGACTTGCATTTAAATGATACGACTTCAATAAAACACTTCATCTTGGAATAGTTACATGCAGATCTGCTTCTACTGTAAAATTCTTGCTCTTAACTCAGACACTCGTGGACTTTGTTTGACTTTACCGATATCTACTGTATGTTATACACAGTCGTGTGAATAAATGTGTACATGTTGCACAAACACTCACTGTATGCAGTTATAAAAACAAAATGTGCTTTAAATAATTCATCAAAGGCTGCAAGTGAACAAACCGCCTTACAAGGAATGGCCAAATTGTCCATTGTGATAGAACATGCATGGATACTGCTTCTTCTGGTACCAAGAGCAAGGAGATAGGGCTGACGTCTTTGGGTTATGGCATCCAGATGCTCTTGGAGGCTGGCTCCAGTCTAAAAGGAGCAAAAAACAATTGTTGTATTACTTGAGCTTTAAGCAAATACTCGACTATCTGACTCCAAATACGTATAGAAAAAAAAAAGAATTAGCCAGCAGGACATTTGTAACAACAGCCACCACTCAAGAGAGGTCTTTGTATCACAGGGAGTAGGAAGCAGAGTGGCACATTTTCACAAATTAGCCCACCTTGTCACCTCTAAAAGTTTAGGATACTGCAGACTCTCACACCCCTGCCTTGTCACTTATTTAAAACATGGAGTGGCCATGATGTACTAAGCTTTTTGAATATAACAAGATGCTCTGTCGCTTGTGTGGCTGACATTTTTTCTGTTTTTTTCTGGCCTTGTGCTGATGGAGGAAGAAAGTGAAGCAACAGCAAAATAGAAGAAAGGTCACTGTCCCAACCGGAAAAAACCTAATGTTTCCAAAATGCAAACAAAGTTAAGGAAAATCTTGAAAAAAAAAATACTTTCACATCTGCATCATATCAAAATGCCAGTAGGTAATGTGGCTGTAATGCAGCCTTTATATGTGAAGTACAATACCCTTACCAAATAAATCTGTGGCATTTTCTACTGTTGTCGACTCTGCTGCTTGAATCAGTTCTTGAAGATCTCTGGACTGTGACAGACCTTTGCTTTGCTGATAAAACTTTGTATTTGAATGAGATTGACCACCTCTCTAAAAGCTTTGCTGATGTACTCTCTCCAAAAAGCAGATAAAGTCCTGCTCAATCAATAGCAAGTACAATTATTTGAAAATTACACATAAAAAATTAAATTAAAACCATGCTGAAATGTGTTTAGACCATATTTAAATGAAATATACATACCAAGCCTTTAATATCTTTAGACTGCGAGAAAACAGAAAGCACATTGCAGCACACATTTTCTTTCATCATGGACCATCTTCTGCCAATAGCTGAATGGAATCTTCATTTTCTGCTTGAACGTTTCCTCATCTGAACGATGTTTCATAAAGGAAATCGCCTCTTTGCATTGTTCCTCATTCAATTCAGGTTGAGAAATGGACAAAGGCTCACGTGCGGATGTTGGTCCTCCTGTACACAACTGGTATGTTAATCTTCTTTCCTCTGAGGCTGCTTTTCTTTGTATGATCTTGAGACGTCAGGCTAGATAACCTGATCCACTTTCTGGGTCATCGTAGTGCTCCTTGAAAACAAGTCCAAGTTAAATAAGCGCTCTTTATAGAAATCCAGGACTCCCTTACAAAACAAACCAAACTGTAACTCTCCAAACAAAATGAATGACTTGTGAGGAAGCATTTTTTGATAATTACAAAATGGCCTAAAGGCTACCCCTATAAAATAAAACTTTAATAATCAATACTTACATAGCCATTGTTTGATAAAGGGTCTTTCAAATAAGGGAAGAGAGACAATTCCTCTTGCATACATCTCCCTTACATGTCTTGGTGGTGTTGTCCTGTAACAGACCCACGTAACATTAGTGTAAAGAAACACGTTTCCTGCATACTGTTTAGTAATAATCAGGATTGTGAAGTGTTTGTTTTAAATTGATAACCTACCCATAAGTCTCTGTCATTTTAGCAGTAAGAATATTGACCATCTGTCCCCTTGTGCCATCCATTAGAGTTTTGGTCCGCGTGTATTCCTTGATTATATGATCTCCTCCTGGGCTTTTCTGCTATCTGTTCTCAATCAACTACCCTGGGGGGGGGGGGGGAATACATTAAGGGCCCCACATTTCAGCATACTTCTTAGCAAAGGTGTTGAATAATGGCTCACCTATTAAATTTGAAACATAATGTACAATATTCCTTTATCACTGGTCACACCTTAGAGCCACTTCATAGAAATGAAATGATAAACTTCTCTTATGTTAAAACCTTTAAAGCTAGCATCTCACATATTACATTTAACAAATACAATACAGAAATATCCACAAACATTTAGAATACTGTCACGTTACTTACACATCCAGCATTCTCTGACGTTTACTTGTGTGGTCTCCATCATCACCAGTTATGACAGCGTCATCCGAGTCACATGTAGACTGACCCACAGAAGAACAGAATGAGGTGTTTGGAGAAATTGCTGTACAGCAGAACTATGGAGTCACTTACTAGGTAAATGAGTATTATATAAAAAAATAATATTTTCTCAAAGGACCATCACATAATGTATTTCAATTCAATGGATCATCAAATAACTAATGTTAATTTTTGAAATAATTTATATCTTAAAGAAAATTGTCCTTTACATCTAAAATTGAATGTTACATTTTTTTTACCCTATACAATTTTTTGTTTTAAAGTTAGAAACAAATAACTCAACCAATAAATTCACTATGTAACATACAATCTGTAGTGCCGTGATGCAGTTAACATCTAAAACATTTTTTGTTCTCTTTTTCCCTTTCAATATTACCACAACTTCAAATAAATTAGCTATCATCAGCATGCCTTTTTATAAAAACTTACCAAACTCTGCCTCAGGCACCAGCTCTAAAATGCCATCACTGGATTTTGAAGAACCTCTTCAAGTACATCTTCATCATCTTCAGCTCCTGATTTATCATGAACGTTTAGTTTAGTTAGGAGTTCCTCTGCTACATTAAATTTGATGAATGCTGCATCAAGGGGGCAATTGGGCAAACATTACCAATTGTAACAAAAAAAACGTTATGGCAAAATTATTTTATTATAAATAAGGTTATAGAAAAACGTATCAGAAACAGAATGTATTATTTTAAACAAAGCAGTAATTACCAAAAACTACCTTGTGTCAGGAAGTCTTTCATTGTCAACATCAATGACTTTGACGTATTTTTGTTCATTTTTGCACTTGACCTTCACCAACATTGTTCTGTAAAAATTCACATTAAAGACATTCAGCACAAATTCAGCTGTACAAAAATAATGTTTCACCCAATAATACAATAAACAATTCTTGTTAAAAATCTACTTATTTGTATATTTCGGAACAACATGTGGACAGGCAGCCCATTTTAAAATGCAAACAAACTATAAATGTATTGTCTGAGCGCCCTTGCAGTAGCACACTGTCTCAATAACTCTGAGCGAACACAAGTACGTTTAACAGCCACATCTTGAATTTAAAATGCATGGAGATGTGAAGGGGGCCTCGGTAACACTCACGTCTTTTCCTAAAGAAGTATAAACTGACCCTTGTTTTCTAATCGACATGCAACGCATTTCCCCAGGTGTTTGCAGCAGACTGTCCAGAAGATCAGCTATCAACTTGACGGATTTACAGTAAAGTCTCAAAGCGCTGAACAATAAAAAAAACTAAATAAAATAGTGAGAAACAAAACATACAACAATGCCAATCCACCCACGGGTGACAGCGCTACCCAAATGCCTGTCCTTACAGTTCCGTCCCAAGTTGACACCTGAGCAGTTCCACAGATTCTGCTGATCTCAAAGTCAGAGGAGGACTGTTCCATAACCTTTATGCAGGCTCCAGATACCGCCGAGACACAACATGGCGACCACCCTATCCACACTCTGCCAAAACGCATCCATCACAGAAAATAAAGCCAGATGACAAGCAATTCTCACTAGCAAGACCTCAACGCTTTCCGCGGGTCCGACGTCCCCTCCGAGGCGGACAGACAGGCGCGTGCACTGCTGAGTAGGTCCGATAGAAACGGTGGGACTTGCGCTTTCTGTCCACGCAGGTCACATCGCAGCAGTTCCTCGGTAGCAAGTCGAGTTTCAAACAGAGCTACAGACTGCATGCCACACACACACGTCATCTTTACGACCATAAAATGGTATTTTTCTCATTTGTAACTTACTGAAGCAGGTTTTTGTAATTGCACGCTTTTGAAGTAATAACCACATCGTTTGTATTCAGTGTGCCTACATTCGAACAGTCGACCTGCCACTCGAGCTGAAGCTAATCGGAGCGCCAGATGGACAAGTAAATGAAAAGTATTTTATATTACCAGCAAAGCTGAACACCGCTATGCAGGTGCGATCAAATTAACGTGTAACATTGAAATTTTGATTAAAATATCTGAATAATATTTTTAATCTGTAAAATAACGACACCCAAACTTGATATTATTGGTGCTCTGATTGAAATAAAATGGGGACTAAAGCGCTGAACGAAGGAAGCTCATTTAAGGGATAGTTAAGCAGGAACGCCTTGCATTGTTTTACACATTTTAACACAGAAAAACTGTTCCACAATTGTAATAGTTAACATGCTTTGTTAATTATTGACATAAGTCATTATTTTCCATCATACAAGTTCAAGCAGTTTAGTTTCACACGAACGACATCCGCCCCAACACAACAAAAGAAATTGAATTTAGAAATATAACAATATATTGCAGTGTTGCTTTTTTAGGTTACCGTGTAAATGTATGTATAGTAAAACAAATATTTCAATACTTACCTACAAAAAACGGCAAACGTTTTACCTTTTCAAGTACAACACGGAACAACTGCAAAGACGTTTGAATCTTTGATTAGCCGGAAATTGAAAGGCGGGGTTTAGACCGTTCTGAGTTATTGTTACACCTCTCCGTTTAACTCTGAATAGTAACACCCACTCTATAGATGCTGGAGCAAAAATGGGAAGCGAAACAACACCAAAGGTGTCAAAAAGAGTCTACACTGTTATTTTAACACTTTGATTTTTAGAGTGTACATCGGTTTGAATAGAACGGTTGGGATTTACGGGCAGGTCACCTTAGTTTAGCATCTCCCTTTCGCTTCATCATTGTTGCCATTATTGTACATGCAGTATTTTATACAAGTAGCATGTGCCTGTCCGTCGCGATTTGTTTCGTAAGCCGCCTTGGTTGGGGGTCCTCGATTTCAAAGCACTTTTTTTCTTTCATTATTTTAAACACTCACACAGATACCCCGCCCCTCGCCCCGCCCCGCCTCATTGTACCCGCCTCACTCGGTCCCTCTAGTCCCTCCCATGACAGATTCTTCTCAAAAGCTGAGTACAGTAATCGAAAAGCATTGATGGCAGCTGCAGTACTATTTTTTCACCTCATGAGACGTTTGTTTATCATCGACCTAAAGCTGATTTCTGTTAATTCCGTATTGGCAGCATTCCATTACAGGGCGATCTGCTTCAGAAAGGACATCAGTCCCATTTGCTGAAAGGATGTTATGGATGAAAACACTGGAGTTGCGTTGTTTCTTCTGAATGTTGATCAGTGATCGAGGATCAGAGTGATCAGAATATTCCTGCTTCACAAATGACTGATGATCAATACTCTTTTATAGTAAAACTGACTAAACCACCCACGCACAAACACACTTAAACTCGCAAATCGTGGGTCGCACATACTACTGATTAAGTGTATCTGTCACGGGCCATCATTATTTCACCCAGTAAAACGTTAGTTCATCATTGATAGAAAGCAGCACGGTGATTTCTATTAGTCTTTATTGTCAGCCTTTCATTCAAAGGCGATTTACGTCAAGAAGCAGAAAAATACTTTGACGCACAGCCATCAAGCCACGCAAACTTCCATTCTGAGACAAGGCCTGGAATTAAGAGCTGCAAGTGTGAGAAACGCTAGTCACTGCGCCACCAGATCATCTGCAGTCAATGACAGGCTAAAGCCGAGGCTTTAATATCACGTCTCTGTTCCTAGAATGCCTGCAGCACCCTTGCTGGGTCTCTCTTTTGTATCGGTTTGTGCTGCCAGCCTTACACTCGCTGCTTCTGGGATGGCCGCTGAATTGCTGTCACTCTGAACTGGACGAATGTCGTTTACTGCGCAACACCTCAAAACGGCTTTTAGGATTTGAGGGTATTCGTGTAGGACAGTATGGGGGCTGTTAAAGATACTACGCGCAATAAAAGAGACAATGGACAAATATGAGGGGCCAAACAAGCCATAAATCATATATTTTTCTTCGAAAACTATTGGTTTACGTGTGAACACTATTGATTTATGAATATTTACTATTGGTTTACGTGCGCACAATAAATACTGGTTTAGTTCATATGACTATTATTGGTTCGTGTCCGTATATTATCGGTTTGTGCATGAACTATATCTTATACGTACCACTGGTTTACATATGAACTATATTAATACTCTATTCATTTGCATGTGTATAGTACTGATTCCAGTACGTTTGTTATTGGTTTGTGAGTGAACCGCATCGCTTTACGCTCGCATGTTATCGGTTTACATATGAACTTTATTGGCTTGCGTTCTGTACAATGGATTTGTGTATACACTACTGTATATTAATTTCAGGCACATCTTACACTGGTTTCATGTGGGTAACCTGTCGATTTTGCACTTGAACTCTGTTTGTTGGTTGTATGTGTGCACTCTGTTAGTTTCGTGTACAAAGCATACTGGTTATACGTACGCACCCTACGGCAACTTTGTGTATGAATTCTGTCGGTTCTGCGAGCGAACTATATTGGTTGTTCACAAGATCTTCGGCAGCAATAGGAGGGAAACTCAAAGGCCAGTAGAGTCATGGAGTGTGAAGAGAAGCGGACAGGAGACGGATCGGCATTAAAACAGTCAAGTATTTTCTTTTTCGCACAATACGTTTGCGACAGGACTTGGTGGTAATTATTACCATTTAACAGAAGTCTGCAATGAACACAAGGCTGAAGTTAGCTACGTATTTGGCCGTCTCCTTATTTGCTTCCAGGTTCATGTTTGCTAACACCCAGTCACTGTACTTTTTCATACAACTTTTGAAACCAGCTATTTATTCTCAAGGCAAAATATTCTACATAATAGAATAGAGTTCAAATGCAAAATCGACATACACAAATCAATATAGTTCTTATGTACACCAGTGATATGCATATGCAAACGGATATAGTCCGCGCACAAACCGATAATATACGGACACAGCAACAACGCCATTTATTTATATCTCTCTATTATAATAAAATAATCTGGGGTCGAGATGGGATCTTCTGGGATAGACACTGATGTCCCGTGAGACTTGACAGTCACAAGTTTTGGAATCAAATCTCGCATGAGACGGCCACTTTTCACGTCACGCCCTACTTACAGACAATTTAAAACGAGATCACGGACATCTAACCTCTCAGTTGTTGGAATGATTTTGGCAGAGACACTGCACCCAGTTTTTAAAGATTTTATACGTTCTAGATGGCAGGTCAACGACTAAGCGAAGAAGAAAGAGCAGCTATGTGCAAATTCTGAAAATAAGGAAAGTAGTAATCAGCCCGGACCAAGTGGAATTGAAAACCAAGTAGGTCCAATCGGGGTCAGAAATTAAAGACTTAATAACGACGTTCAAAAACGTCGGCGCAATACACATGCCAAGCAAGTTACAGAATATGAAAGTAGTCAAATTCGAAAGTATCTAAAAAAAAGAAAGTAAAGATCGCATTAGCACAGACAAACGGAAAAGATTACTTGGTGAAAGATGGAATGTAAGGACATAGGTGATATAGCAGAAGTATGTAAATATTGTAAGGCTATAAAGTTTAAGTCGGAGACTTGTAGATCGGCTAATTCGTGTTACCATCAGGGAAAAGTAGTGTTGCCTCCCAATGAAGAGGCGTTTCCGCGATAATTAAAAGATCTGTTGTTTGGTGAAAGTGAAATCCACAAACACTACCGCAAAATATCCGAATGTACAAAAATCTTTTCGCGTTCGCATCATTCAATGCTCATAAGGCAGATTTACACAATAATGGACCATACGCTATGAGAATCTGTGGACAGGCAACAATTAAAGCAACGACAAGTTTAATTTCGAAGACACCTGAATTCAGGCAGGTCTATATTTATGATAACGGAGGAGCGATGCAACATAGAATCGAAAGATTGTAATAATTCTCACAAAAATAACAATCTCTTTAAATTGTATATCCGGATAAGCAAACCCGGGGGTGGGCGAGCGAAGTGAGCGGAGGCTCCTAGTGGTTCATGTGAATGAAAACAGTATTGTATGCACGCAAACCGATAGTAAATATTCATAAACCAATAGTGTTCACACGTAAACTAATAGTCTTCATACAAAAATATATGACATGTGGCTTGTTTGACCCCTCATACTGAAGTCAATAGAGAGGTTGATTAGTGCTTTGTCCAAACTTGTGAGCTCAATGAAACTTTAGTTGAGGGGCTTTATTGAAATTGGGTCCCAGGCTGTCCGGTAAGAACAGTTCAGAAATCGAGGATGTCCGTTCTAAGTATTTATTGAAAATAAAAATTCAAACCAGTCGTACATCCAGATATTCCATTGTTTCAAGATGTTCGTTGCATCAATGCAACATCATTTTTATTATCTTTATCCTAGTACAGTTTCAGTTTCACAAAGTCATAACTGGAGATGCCATTTCATTGTGCTTTGTTGTCAACTCCAAAAATAAATGACGGTGTGCTGAGAACACAACTGGCCTGTGCACTTCAATTACTGACGTGCTGCCTGCTTCTGGTGACAGAAACACGTCAAAGAGACCACCTGCAGTGACACATCTCAGCAAAGACCCCCTGCTGGTGAAGCTTTTGGTCGAGTCAGAGTTAAACTGACAGACAGCTAAACCATCATGGACTGGGAGTTTACCGCCTGTGTGTCATATACTGAATGAAGATGTGTGTGTGTGTGTGTGTGTGTGTGTGTGTGTGCCTTCATTTAATTAATTACACAAAGTGCTTGACATTGTTCCAAGAGAGACACAACTGAATGAGGAATTTCCAAAGAGCAGAAAAGCAAAGTGGTGAAAGATACGCATATGGACCGTTAGTCTGCAGTGAGGAGTGTGGTAGGAATGCCAGCCTGGTTCATCTTATTGGCTGCCAAATTAGGCACATTGGTAACACTTCACTAATTTATTAAAAAAATAAAAATCACGTGCTCCCCTTTCTGGGAAACTCACAAGGCTTTTTACAACATCATTTTTTTGCTCCTACTTGAGCTTTGTATGTATTTAGTGAGCTCTACTTAGCTGACCTGCCTGAAGTAAGAAGATATCAGAAAAGCAACTGAATGCAGGATTAGAAATAACTGGAATGTCCGTCTCTTTCAATCTGTGCAGCATTCATAAAGATGACTGAACTTTACAGAATATCAGTGAAGCAGAGTGATGATTACAGTTCCATAGAAGAAATACCAAATACCAGTGGAGAAGAAAACCAAAGAGGTATTGCTGTAGACCTACTTTATATACTTAAAATAAAGAAAATGATTATTTTTGTCAAGGGCAGGTGAAGTAGTACTTTTATGCGTTATGGTGTTTTGAAAATATTTAAAGTTTAAGGAAGAGGGATGGATGGACTGATGGTAATGAATGAATTGTCTGCTTCACCTTCTCACAATGAGCCATTTCAGTAGGATTCCCAATTTATTGGTCCCCCTCTCTCTGTGAATTGAGGATTTTTGAACCTTCATGTAGTGAACAGTCTACTCACTCTTTCTTGCTGTAAGGCACAGTTGTGTTGGAGGAATAAGAGCTTAAGCTGCGATTCATCCATCCGTCCATTATCCAACCTGCTATATCCTGACTACAGGGAGCTGTGACTCAGTGCTCTCATTTTTCTAATTTAGGCAAAAGCTTTGAAAAGCTAAGAGCAAACTCGTCACAACGCTCCCTGATCGTGTCACACACTATTGACTAAATCTGAGAAAGACAGAAGTGCTCTTACACAGTCAAAGGTTCAAATAAAGTGAATTTTATTACAACTTTTCGGGGTCTTTCTCCAACACAAGTACTGACATCCACAAATTTCAATAATAATTCTCCTCTATTCTCCTCCAGCCTTGTCCAACTTGTCTGGATGAGGTCAACTGGCTTCTGGCCTGAAAGAGTACCTGCAGCCAACCCAGCTAGAACGCATGTCCATCCAAATCCTTCCCTTATGGCTTCCTGTCCAGATAGGCCATAAGGTGATGCCAGTTCATCAACCTTGGCACCTACGGTGGAGAGCAGCAGAAACCACAAAACAAGCATCTGTGACTATGAACGATACCAAAAGAGGGAGAGAGTATGCACTGTCAGTGTTCAGAATTCTACTGGACAGCCATCAGAGCACAGTATGCCATGTCTGATCTTAAAACAAAGAGAGAGACTCCAATCCATCAGCTATATTTTAAGAGAGAGAAAAAGAGAAAGGGCAGTGAAGAGAAACATGTTTCAAAATGGAATTCTGGGAATTTCACACTATCAGGCATTTTCAGCTGTTAAGATAAAATTGAGGAAAAAAATAAATCAAACAATCCTAAAAATAAAATAAAATAAAAACACATAAGTGGGTTTAGGTTTTTCACAAGTTTGACGACTGTAGCCACTTTACTCCAGGTAGTAATACATTCTCCCTTCACTGTGCCAAGTGACAGGTAAGTTAATCTTAAAGAAACACAAAGATATGACAAGTAAGCTGACAACACCTGATGTTGTGAAAATAATAATCAGTCAGGTGAGCCTGTGATGAGGTCTGGACGTGGTCACGGACAAGAAAACACGTGAATGAGGACACGGAACAGGAATGTCGATGTGACAACAGCAAGTGGGGGTGAAGGGGAGACCAGTTAATGGCCCCGTTGATGGTGGGGCACCAGTGCAGGAAAGGAAAATGAACTTTAACTGACCATCAGGGACAATCAGAATAATGTGGGAAGGAGGAGAGATTTAACTCAGCCATTGATCAAATCATTTGTGAAGGCTCCTTCTTTATTTACCGCACCTTCCTCTGTTGTAGGATGAGGGTCTCTGACTGTTAGATCAGTTTAAATGAAGGCCATTCGTTAAAGAAACAGAATAAGACAAAGTATTGATAAACACAAGGATTATAGAAACATGATAAGTGCGTATATAAAGTATGGTGATCTGTACGACAGGACTCTGCCAGACTAGACAGATGAACATATAAGACAGAGAGAGGCTGGCAGTTTACTACTCTTTAGAGTTTAATTTATCTTGGCACACAGAACTAGTTTAACGATGCCAAGTCTTTATGGATGATGTCTGATGTTGTGTGCAGTTGTTGCTTGTTGTTGCCCCGGGTTCATGTGGAGGATTCTTCTCGCATTGGTGTCCACTCTTTCTTTTTGCTGCAGGGTCCTTCATTTGTGGTGTTCTGTGGTGCTGCTTTCTCATCTTCCTTTCTGCTGTTAGGCCCTTTGTTGTGTTGTGTGCAGCTTCATAGAGAAGAGCGTTACTGTTTGTGACACAAGAGTTTAGCTGCTGAAATTCCCTTCTTGAAGTAATGGCTGCTTCTTAACCTTTTTAGTTCACTGACCCACAGTTGGGCTTGGCTGAGACAGTAATAATAATAATAATTAAACATTTATATCGTGCTTTTATCACTACTCAAAAGAGCTTTATATAGTGCATGGGAAGCCTCTTACACCCCCACTAATGTGCACCATCCTCCTGGATGATGCGATGGCAGCCATTATTGCGCCACTATGCTTACCACACATTAACTGTTAGGTGGTAAAGAGGTGAGAGACAGTGAGCCAATCAGAGACAGGGGATGATGAGGAGGTCAGAGTGACTAGGCCGCAGAGGGCAGTTTAGCCTGGACTTCGGGATACACCCCGCTCTTTACAACGAATGCCAGGTGTTTTGTCTCGGTAGAGTTTTATATTGCTGTACTTTCACCTTTTGTATTATTGATGTGTAGCCTTTGTCAGAATGCCTCAGATCCCATGGACTTCCCACTGTTTAAAAGATATTGTACATATTAACTTCTCCCCACCTTCCCTTCCACATCTATAACCTCAGACAATTACACAAAGTAAAAGACAAGCAGGAGGTTAAGTTACAACCTTAAATAATGTATTATTGATAGTATTGATAAATGATAACAATGCGTAAAGTGTAAGTGATCACTGGCAACCATACAACCTGATAAATGCTGACATGCAGTTTCAGGCAGCACACAGACTTGCAGTTACTTTAAATGTCTCTAGTTAACGCATCATTTTCTAGCCTTCTTCAGGACAGGCCACATGCGGTGAGCTGCTGAGTTGAGCTCTTCGTTTGTGTTCTCCTTTTCAGTCCATGGTGTGTGAGATGCTCCTTCATCATGATGGTGTGTGTGTGAGAGAGAGAGAGGGGTAAAGCAAACAAATGTATAGATTCTCTGTCCAAACCCCACAGCTAATCGGGTGTCATGGTACTGAATGGCTTCTGATTTAAAACCAAACAGCCAACTTTAGCCCAATAGAATTCTGGTACAACACAATGGTTTCACACCTGCTCTCAATACCATTTGTTAAGGTGAAGCTTGCCAGCCAGGTAGTTGGCCTCCATGCAGGAGTTGGTTGAAGAGAGTCCAGCAGAGAATCACTGGCCAAACTGGTTTTAGGCACTTCCTCCGACCTCAGTCCAAAAAGTGTTTGGGTTTTGGGGGGTTTTTGGGGGGTTAATTAAACATCAAACCATCGCTGTTCTTATCAATGACATAACACTAATATTACATTGCTTTGTCTAAGTTACAAATAAAGACATACAAAGTATTTATCAACTTATTTACAAAATTTCACACCACAACACTCCACCCCAGATAATCTTGTGTACAATGTCTTTATGATGTAATTAAACAGTCGTAATTGTTTGGAAAGTCTGTTGCACAGCTTGTGTTCTGAGCTGCAGTATTTCAAAGACAATCTGTAGAACTTGGATGTGCTCCTGATGACTTTATTTGTTTAGCTTTCTGCAGTCTTCATATGTCATCAGATCTGGTGGTTCAAAATGACACAAGTCCACACCTTCCACTAAACTTGCCCACTGCCATTTTAAGTCTATTCTGTGAATTAATTTCCTAATGTATGCTAGTTTTGTGTCTAACTGCTAAAGTAGACCAGTGTCCCAGTCTATGAATATGAGCATATGCAGCTGTACTATTAACATACAAATTTGAAAGGTAACATACTACAGTTGGCAGTGCCAACCACTTCTGCCCAATTGAGAGCTCATGTGCCTCTGCATACACTGTTCACATGCCAACATTTGTGACTTAGTTGCCTTTTGTGCTTTTCCACCCCATGGTGTAACCCTTGACTGCCATCAGCTTTTGCCAGTATAGGCTGGCATCACCACCATGAGACATCATAGCCATGCATCCTTCATTTTTCCCCTTGTAGGCCACCTCTAGTATTATTTGATCACCATATGCATATTCGCTGTGCTAAACACCTCAGTTCAGAATTGTCCCGCTGGTCCTGTGCCTGTACCACACCTGGGAACTGCAGCAGGGCTTCCGTGTTTTGCCAATTAGACTTCACCTAAACATCGGAGTCCTTATGACTTGAAACTGTTCCAGCTGCACCTGCTCTTTTGAAAAGTTCACCAATTTGCCCAGTATACCTTTTCCTTAAAAATAGCATTAATTATTTTAATTATATCCCAATTAATTAATTCCCAGAATCTACGCTTTATGAGACTCAAATTAATGTACTTAATGTCCTTATTTTTACCATTCATAACAGGTTTGCACAGCTTCCACACAATGGAATAGAAATCTGTTGCTGTAATGAACAGACTTTTTAAAATTTTTTAAACTATATAGTTATTGTTACTAGTCCTATTGCATGACTATGCACTTGTTACTCTTTTAAACCCCAAGTCATTTCTTCTTCACGTGTTTCTTTAGTCTTTGCTTGTGGTCTTTTCCTCTTTCTTTGTTCTGCTGTGTGTGCGTGTCTGCAAAATGGAAGGTGACAAAGCAGTTTCTGTCCATCTCATCATCTGTTGTCGACCTCGTGCCAACACTCCAACTTGGCTTCTGGGCATTCATTGGAACAGCTTGGCCACTAGTGCCACTCCGCTCCAGTGTTCAAGTGGTAACCCGATCTCCTGCATGGATTTTATTCTGCCAATTGCCTTCACTGTTTATTACCTGCACCAACCCAGAGTTTGTAAAAACTCAAAATAGAAGTAATCCTCTTTAATAAAATCCCTGTGTGCGTCCATGTGTCCGTGTGTGTGTGTCTTCTGGTGAAGTGCGCATGCGCGGGGCACGGTGCGATGCTTCAAAGGCCGCCTGACGCGTCACACGAGACAGAGAGGGTGGGACCTATGAAATATCCCGCGGCCAATCCAATCGGATTCCGGTAAATGAGGTAAGACCTAAAACATAATGCACAAAAAATCCAATCAGGTACTGAGACGCGGTGACCAGCTTCCCCAAAGAGGTGAGATTAGTATTTGTTATTGTGCAAGTGTTCACTCTGAGGATGTCAGATTTGCAATTAAGAAGCTTGGCCCGGTAAAGTGTAAAGTGTCAGTCATTGAAGGGGTTTTCCTAAATATACAAATTTTCATGATATTACAATAGGATGACTTTTAAAAGTAGATTTATTTTCACGCAAATAAAATCCATTGCTGGGGAGACGCCACACATTATAATAATCAGCTGCACGCCAGCACAGATTAAAATACATGCTAAAGAACTGCACAGTACTTGCTGGAGAGACGACACAGGCATGATTATCAGCTCCACGCCACACATTACATCAGTTGCTGGGGAGACTCTGCTGATTGACCACTGTTGTGACAGAAAATTAAACGCATATTTCGGACATCAAAGCCAGTATTACTGTCACAGAAAATTACAGGCATTTTACGGAAATACAAATCAGTATTACTGCGAGAGAAAATTAAAGGCACACAATACAGTGATGCATATTACAGCCACATACAAGCCAGTATTACTGTAACAGAAAATACACGGTCCCTTGCCATTTAATATAGACGTGCTCGTTACTGTAACGGGCTTAATGTCTAGTATTACTATAAAACATCAGATAATGGAAATGGTTAGAAATAACTATAACTATTTTCCCTTCCTCGTCTTCCTCCGCTATCCTTCTATTTTTTTTGTCATTGCCTGTGTGTCCTTTTTATTATTGTATGGTAACTGCAACCTGAAAGTGTGGGCTAAAACCTCTCCGAAATCCAAGTGCCAAATCCAGCATCCCTCCTAACACTGACCTTTGTTCTTTACTCAAGACTAGCTCACTTTTCTCCATTTTATTGTAGGGAGTTTCATTCTTTTTAATGAACTGGTCAGTTGAGTTTCTAATTACTGAACCTAAGTGTGTGTGCTTTTTAATTACAGCTGGGCCTAGCAGAGCTGTTAGGACCCTCACACCCCTGTGCATTCCTGACTTGTAAACCTTCCTGCTGTACCGGCCACCATCCTTTGTTCTTTGGCTTGTCCTGTTTCATTCAAACCAACTCCTAAACTGGTGCACTTTCTTTCCAACTCAGTCATTCTTGCAGTAGCACTTTCAGACCTTTCACACACAAGCACTTGAATTCCCTTCATTTCCACTGTTCCTTGTTTTAATTCCACACTTTCTTCACTCAGTATCCTTATTTCATTATCCAGTTCATACCCTGCAGTCAACAATTGCCATTCACACTCATCAGCTTCTCTCTGCCTTCTATCTCATTTCTTATTCCTAAATCAAATTTCAATGCAGCTCTGGTTACCTTTCCTAACAGTGGTGAAATATCATGCGGTGTTACGTGTTCTTTAAATACTGGACAGACCTCAGAATTATCTGGAGAATGTGGTGCAGTAGAGAATAATGGAAGGAAAGGTCATTGGTGTTTTCCCTTCTTTTCATCCCTCTCATTTTGATCACTCTCACATTCCCAATCTTTTTCTGAGCACTCCTTGGTCTCAGCTAAGTCATCCACCCATGATTTAGGGTTCCAGTCAGATCCGGTTACTACTGCCCTAACCTTTACCATGGGTGGTCTACAGTCCTTTTTTCCCCTGCCTTCTCTGCTTTTACTTTAGCAGTGTGTGTTCTACATGCTAGCACCTCACATTCTTCATACCAACTGTTACATCTGTCAGAACTTAAAACATTCACACAACATTCCACTTTCACTTTCAGTCACTTTAGTATTTCTTTCTCATACTGATCTTCCTTATTACCAATAATACAAAACAGTAAACTGCTTATAACAGCAGCCATCTTCTTTATACCTGATTTCTGTTTTCCCGATTTTTATTCTTCCAGCCCCCTTCCATTTTGTGGCAGCTCAGTTCAGCTTCTGCTTTTTCTACCTGCACTACAGGTTTCCATTTCCTAGCTTTAGCCTGTTTGCCTCTTCCACTCCACTGGAAGATGGCTGACTTTAATATGAATTTAAGCATTTCTGAGTCTACAATGCTACTCTAATACAATTTGCCAAATTCATTATGGATTGGCCTACATTTGACCCTGTGAGCAAACATACACACTGTGACAGTAGAGGGTGCTGTCGCTCCTCCAAACCCGCAGGCAACACGTCCAGACACCAGGTAAACGTACAAGAAATGAATTTATTTTCTTAAATAATGTGCACAAAGCACCACCACCTCCACAATACACAATAATAATCAACAACTAGCAATACAATAAATCCTCCTCTCCACCCAGCAGCTCTGTCACACTTCCTCCCAACTCCGGCTCAGTCTGCTGGGTTTCCCACAGTCCTTTAAATAGTCCTTGACCCGGAAGTGCTTCTGTCCTTCAGTCCATGTGATTCCATAGCACTTCCGGGTCAGATGAAAACTCTTATTTTTCTTCAGCCCGGAAGTACTTCAGTTCTTCCGTCCCCGGGCTATAGAGAAAATAGAAATCCCCTTGTCTCCCTGCAGCATCCTCCGATGGTACCCATGGCACCCAGCAGGACTGTGAAGTCGCACTCCAACTCCCATGATGCCCTGCTGGAATCCGGGTCACCTCCATGCTGCAGGTAGGACTCCATCTAGCGGCCTGGGGATGCCGGCCACCTCTCACAACATACATACACAACAATCCTAACCAAATAAGTGCCGTATAAATGACGCATGCACTGCCTGTCACTCCCTAGCACTCCAATTAGGGACTCACTAACACCAGCACTAACACACATGTGGGTGTCCTTGTGACACACATGAAGTCTCAAAACATTTTTGTTTATATTCAATTTACCAACCAAACAATGTTTTACCTGCAGTGGGCTGGCGCCCTGCCCGGGGTTTGTTTCCTGCCTTGCGCCCTGTGTTGGCTGGGATTGGCTCCAGCAGATCCCTGTGACCCTGTAGTTAGGATATAGCGGTTGGATAATGGATGGATGGACAATGTTTTACTTCCACTGCATTTGTACACTGGGTGCCCTAAATTCACATACATACACACACGTACATCAAAACAGTATTTGGAAACAGAGTGCAAAACATGGTTATCGCAGAATCCCACCGTTTACGACAAAATGTGTTTTTGTGATATGTCTCTCTACTTACCCTTCAACTATTTTCTTTAAAGGTATGTTGATTCACGTTTGTTACTGGATTGGTCTGCTGTTGCACTTTAAGTTTAACATACATATACAGTACATAGATACATGCGTACACACAGACCCTAACCACAGAAGTACCATATGAATAACATATGCACAGTCCACTTTCTCTAGTACTCCAATAGACTTACTTATCATAGGCTTGAACAACATGCGATGTCTTAGATACGTATATCTCAGACCTAAATATTATCTTTGGTCTCCAATAATATATTCAAACATACAAAGACTCAATATCCCTGGCTATAGGCCATTTATTAACCAGTGGATGTTTTTACTTTAACGCACTGTTCATTACTGGACAGAGCTCTTCGTCTGCAGCTCGATAAACCTAACAGCTTGGATCATATGGCACTTTGTCTCAGCTCCAAGTGCTCAAAGAAACTTACCTTATAACTTCAATCACTCTACATATAAAAAGAAAATATAGAAAGTTAAAAGCAATGTGGTATTTATTAAAGAGCAATAAAACCAGCAGAGAAAAGCATGAAAGAAAATGTGGATATGAAATATCCTAGGCGACTTCTGAGCTACCACTCATAGTTGTTCATGAGATGCATTGCTGACAATCAGATGGAAACGGACGCAGGTGCTGATGTCCACTCCTAACATCACTCTTCTATCGTCGCTGTTTCCTCTCCTTCTGACATCTCTCTGTCCACTTCTTCTGTTGCTCTTCAGTAAATGTATTATAAAATTCTACACAGTGGTTTCGCAACACGTGATTGTTAGATATTCCGATTGGCTGGTTCTCAACATAATGGATGAATTTACTCAAATGCTTTAATCTACTTGAGTATGTCCATTTTCCCAAGCAGTAAAATTTTTGATGTTTGAACAATCTCCTGTCTCAAGCTGTAATTTCCAGTCCCATGGTATCTCCTTCTGTTCACAGGTTGTAAAGTAATCAGATACAGCTTGCAGCATAGCATGTCTTCCTTTCCCGAGCTGTGAATTAATTCAGTGCTGGTGCCTTTCTCTTCACAGGTGATACAATTGTCAATACAGCTTGAGGCATCTCCTGAATTTCTGCTCAATTTCAAACAAATGGTACTGTGTTTGATATTAGTACAATTCAGGAAAACAGATTGCGTTGATGTTAAACTGTCCTACAAGAGTCCTGTATTTAAGTTCATCTGTTGTTTTGTCTTCAGCAAAATATAATGAAAATGTAGACCATAATTTACAGATTTTGCACACCACAACACTCCACCACTATTTTGGTCAAACAAACGGAAGATGAACTGTAGGCCCTTCAAAACCCTGGCCGTCCGGGATGGTTGTATGTTCTCATACCCTTCCATTCGCCTCAGCTGCATAAGTTTCTATTCAAACAACAGAAATGTTTTGACAGTGTCATTGCATGTGATGACTAAATGACAGGTCACAAGAAGGAACCCCTTTCTCAAAGGAGGCCTTCATCTCAACTATCAAATACACCAAAGTCACTTCTGCTGCTCAAGTTATTCAGTCAGCAGAGAGGTCCAGCTGCCATCAATTCTGGCCAGAATATATTGGGACAACCTGTATGGGGCTTCAAGTGTCTTCCCGTCCACCAGGTCACCACTGAAAGCTGCACCCAACAAGCAGACACCCCCTCATGTTCCCTACTTGAGCTGTAAAAAAAACCGTTAGATCCATTTGACCAGTCTGTTTCAATATTAAATGCTTCCTTCCATTTCTTAGTGTCCTTCTTAATGTGGTGTGATGGACGCCATGGCATCCGCGAACCCCAAGCCCCCAACACAAACACACACAGAGTCCCAGGTTCAAATAAAGGATGGTCTATTCACCAAATTCTCCACAAGCAGTAAAAGCACAAGTGACTTCCATGTCGCTGTCTCTCTCTACAAATCACAATTCTTCTTTCCACAATACTCTTACCACCACACTGCCCTCCTTCAGTTGAGTTGCCTTCCTTCCTCCCAGCTCCGACTCACCTTGGTAAGGCAGTGTGGTCCCTTTAATTAAGGACCCAGGAGTGCTTTCGGTGCCAGGGCCAATGTCGTGTGAAAGTCCATTACAGCAGGGAGTTTGTCTCCTTGCAGCGCCCTCTTGAGGCACCCAGTGACCCCAGCAAGGCTGCTCTGCTGGACTACATTTCCCAGCATGCCCTGCTGGCTTCCCACTAGGCACTAATTTCCAGGGCTGCTGCCATCTAGCGTGGTGGAGGAATAAAAAGCCCCCAGCGACATCTTTACTTCCCAGTGGGCTCTCCGTTAATCCCTTCTGGTCCTTCCTTCCAGGTCTGATCACCTTCTTCTGCCAGGTGGGATGCCTATTTGCCTGTTAGGAGCATCCCGTCCGGGTAAAGAAATATCCCCTCTTCTTGCTGGGATGCCCGTCCAGCCCATGTGGCATCTACATATTGCCCCCCCCTCACTGGAGGCCTATCAGTTGCAGCATCCATTCCCGCGAAGGGGTCAGTGCAGCGCAGAGTCGAATCATCACATCCCTAGCATGACCTCTGCAATAGAAAGAAAAACAAGTGGAAACAAACGAGTGGCTCTGACCCCCAGGAGACACGTGACTGGCAATGCATCAGTGTCCCCTCCCAGAACACAAAAGGCATTGTCACTTGTAGCTTCCAAAATAGGCGGGGAACTGGGTAAGCTCCTGCCCCGAACTATCCAACATACACCCGAGGATCCCTTGGGGTGGACACATCATCTGCTAACGTATGCGACCTGGGCGGGGAGACAGCCCCACATGATACCTGTTGGAACACATGATTGGCCAAGTTCAGTTTCTTGGGTGCGTCATTGCCAGTTGATCGGCCGCCCATTTTTCTATATGTCCTTCAGACACTTTGGGACCCTTGATTGATTAAAGAGGGGCCCGTCACCGTCTGTGTGGCCTTAATTAACCCTATTGGGTTTGCTCCTTTCTGTTCTATTTTCCCGTGTTGTGGGAGCCCATCCTACCCGACATCCAATCACGTTTTCCGGAGTCCCTTCAGATGGCGTCCCTTTTTGTCTTCCCAGTCGGACCTCCTCTGTCAAGGAA
Organism: Erpetoichthys calabaricus; assembly: GCF_900747795.2. Taxonomy (NCBI): domain Eukaryota; kingdom Metazoa; phylum Chordata; class Cladistia; order Polypteriformes; family Polypteridae; genus Erpetoichthys; species Erpetoichthys calabaricus. Next base: position 380,270 of record NC_041397.2, on the reverse strand, counting down.
AACGCCCCCGAGACTGTAGGTTCCTCCCTGGGAAATGTTTCAAACTGATCTAACTGAACTGTTGGTACAAGAACCTAGGGGTCCCCCTCAGATTTATCGGGGCCTCTAGTATACTGTGTCCCTTTCTCTTTTCCTGATCTGACCGTCACAGTCTGAGTATTAGCCTTTGAGACTCGTGATTCAGGCAGGGTCAGTTTTTTAACATCATCTGTCAAAGATGTTGGAGTGAGTGCTACTCGATTCCCCTCAGATATATCAGGGACTATTTCACACTGCACCCCTTTATGATGTACTACACAGGGCTCACTCACCTGTATAGCTGAATCAATAGTAAGTACTCCTTCCCTACCATTCTGCCTAGAGGAATGGCCAATGCCCAGTTTGTCCTAGATCAGGTAGTTCATGTGCTCTTCAGTCTCTGATCTCACTCCACCTTGCTTTTCTTGCAGCTCCAGTGCCTCAAGTTAGAGCAGGAAGGAGAGTCACCTGGCTAAAGGTGCTGATGACCATCTGTGGTCTCCTAGTGGCCGGCCTCGTATCCCTTTCTGTTTACCGTAAGTATGATCCATACTGATATGGCATTGAAAAGTGATGGAAATGTGAATGCTTTGTGTATTTCTTATATACGCAGTCATTGGCCCCTTTATTAGGAGGACTTGCTCATTACCTCAGAAGAGCTAATCATGCGGCTGTCATTCAGTGTACACAGTGGGGCTGTCTGAAGGAATAACAGGCTCAAATAAAGATGAATTTTTGGAACGCCAACCCAGCCACTCTTGTTTACTTCTAAGTACAATCAGTGAGAAACTCTCGCTGGCGTAAAAGGAAACAAAACTATTGCCACAGTAATAAAGTGGCTGGCATTAATCAGCTTTTGTTGTGGAGAAATCTTTAGAAAAAACAAGCAGAGTCTTCAGAAAGGCAGTCAGAATTTAAGACTTTACTGCACAGCATAGAACACAATTGCAGAGCACATAAAGCCTGTCTCAGTTCATGAAGTGAGCCCCGAGTGTCCAGAGAACCCGAATATATTACAATTCTTATCCTAAAATGCCCCCTTCCAGACTCGTTTCCCTACATCTACTGTATAGAGGTTCCCATGATGTTTTCCCCACTCAGCACCTGTACCCATAACAATCACCAGGGGCCTCATGTATAAACGGTGCGTATGCACAGAAATGTTGCGTACGAACCTTTCCACGCTCAAATCGCGATGTATAAAACCTAAACTTGGCGTAAAGCCACACACATTTCCATGGTAACTCATTCCTTGGCGTACGCAATTTATCCGCCCGGTTTTGCAGACTGGCGGCACCCAGTGTCAAAGCAGTGCTACTGTTCCTGTGTGGTTACCCTTTCTTAGATCCACATCCACGGCGGCGGCTTTATCAAATACACTGAAATTAACCTCATATTGTTCATAAATTTAATGCATCTGATTGTAATTAACCTGTAACAATATAATGGTCCACAGAATGGTCAAACTACTGTTCCTGTGTGCTCATCCTTTCTTTCTTAGCTCCACATTCCTGACGCGGCTTTATAAATACACTGAAATTAACTGCATATTGTTTATTAGTGTAATGCATCTGATTGTAATTAACCTGCAGCAATATATAATGGGCCAGAGAATAGCCATAGTATTCCAAATACCAGAACTGCTTTAGCGTTGTTACGCTCACTGCATCTTGTTCTTCTTTTTGCTGTTCCCGTTAAGGGTTGCCACTGCGGATCATCTTTTTCCATATTACTCTCACTGCACCACTCGGAGTATTTATATCACTGTATCTGAGTGTGAATCACAGCAGCAGATGATCGGAAAGAGAATTATCGGTATACAGTTTCAAGTATACACTACCTCAACCACGGCAAAAAGCGTCAAAGCCTTTCCTGTACGGACCTCGCGTTTCAGAAACAGTTTCATCCCAAGAACTATAAACGCACTCAATCACCTCACTGTAAACTTGCACTACAGTTATAATATTGCACAACCTGCGCTACTTTATAAAGCGCGTATGATGACAATATCATTTTTAAGATGAAATGCAGCAAAATATGTTGCTTATAGAATACAGATAAAACTTTAACTTCATTTAAATAATCTGTATTGTTAATAATTAAACATGTGAGGACACGGTGCCGCAGCGTATAGCTAGTTCACGGATAGCTCCTGCCTTGCGCTGTATTCTTGCTGGTGCTGACGCAACACTGGAAGGATAGACAAATAGAATAATTAAACATGTACTACGAAGATATTTCAATGTTCCTTAAAAGTTTTGAAGAATCGGCGTTCTAAGCTTACAAATGGCTTAACGTCTATTACAGAGCTGATTGTGTGGCGATTGGAGAAAGAAAAGTATGGACAGGAATTGGAGGTTAGTACGTTTGAAAGAGACAGTACTTCTGTAATAAATTATTTCATCGAAGGTCACACATGGTGCAGCAAGCCTCTTGCGTGAGATATGAACAATCACTGCACCACCGTGTTCCCATGTTTAATAACATGCTTTCATTCCTGTCATCATGAAAATGATATCACGTATACATCTCAGTATTTTAATTATTCAGAGAGCTGTAATATCTCGAATGTAATGCATTCTGTGTCCTGTCGGAGAAAGAGAAAGAACGGAAGCACGTAGTGATTCACACACACAAAGCACATAGAAGATCAAACACAGAAAAAGCATTTAAAATGCTACTTGAGAAACTAGTAAAATAAACGATTTTAAGATGAAGTTTATGATGTTCTACTTTAATGGCAAAATAAACTACGTGATTAAAGTGGAAATTTCAATATTAAAGTTGACATTTCGTGCTTTTTTCCCACTGTGTGCCTATGTTTTTTGTCTGTACCCTAATACGCTTTCATGTGACACTCAGATGGTGGGCTACAACTCGCCTTTTCACAGCGACTTTGATATGTGATTTCTTTTTTATTTCGGGCACTGTGCGACTTTGTGAATTTGATCTTTCGAGTTTTTCCGACACTCTGTCACTCAATCAACTTTCTTTTGTTGATTATCCCACTGTTTAAACCAACAAATAGTACATTTTTCCTTTGCCTCCACTTGGTATTCGCTGAAATTCTTATATTTTCCCCTGTGCTTTTCCCATTGTCTTTTCACAGAAGGCTATTTATATTGATTTGCATATTCAAAGAGGCGTAATTCTGGGAGGAGTTGGGGCGGGACAGAAGGCGCGTGCACGTGTGTTACTTTTCACTCTGATCGGGATTTATGTAGTGGAAGAACGTGAAAGTATGCGTGCGCACAGATTCCTGCATCTGGATTTTTCTGTGTGTACGCACAATCCCGCTTTTGTGCTTACGCCATGTTATAGTGCGAGTTCTACGCACGGCGTTATACATGAGGCCCCTGGTGTTCCAGACCTTCTCATAACAATATTATTGCCCCAGAGGACATCCCCATAATAATCTCTTCCCAATAAACCTTCTCATAATGATATTTTAGCTGGCCGGACATATTGGCCACCTGGCAGTGAGCATCACCTGATTACCTCTCCCTTCATTCTCATGGCCTAATCCTGAGCTGTTAACATCGATGGCCTTTCAGTTGATAGATAGATAGATAGATAGATAGATAGATAGATAGATAGATAGATAGATAGATAGATAGATAGATAGATAGATAGATAGATAGATAGATAGATAGATAGATAGATAGATAGATAGATAGATAGATAGATACTTTATTAATCCCAAGGGGAAATTTCCATACTCCAGCAGCAGCATACTGATACAAAAAACAATATTAAATTAAAGAGTAATAAAAAATGTAGGTAAAAACAGCCAATAACTTATATAATGTTAACGTTTACACCCCTGGGTGGAATTGAAGAGTCGCATAGTGTGATGGAGGAACGATCTTCTCAGTCTGTCAGTGGAGCAGGACGGTGACAGCAGTCTGTCACTGAAGCTGCTCCTCTGTCTGGAGATGATACTATTTAGTGGATGCAGTGGATTCTCCATGATTGACAGGAATCTGCTCAGCGCCCGTCGCTCTGCCACAGATGTTAAACTGTCCAGCTCCATGCCTACAATAGAGCCTGCCTTCCTCACCAGTTTGTCCAGGTGTGATGCGTCCCTTTTCTTTATGCTGCCTCCCCAGCACACCACCACGTAGAAGAGGGCGCTCGCCACAACCGTCTGATAGAACATCTGCAGCATCTTATTGCAGATGTTGAAGGATGTCAGCCTTCTAAGAAAGTATAGCCGGCTCTGTTCTTTCATACACAGAGCATCAGTATTGGCAGTCCAGTCCAATTTATCATCCAGCTGCACTCCCAGGTATTTATAGGTCTGCACTATCTGCACACAGTCACCTTTGATGATCACGGGGTCTATGAGGGGTCTGGGCCTCCTAAAATCCACCACCAGCTCCTTGGTTTTGCTGGTGTTCAGGTGTAGGTGGTTTGAGTCGCACCATTTAACAAAGTCCTTGATGAGGTCCCTATACTCCTCCTCCTGCCCACTCCTGATGCAGCCCACGATAGCAGTGTCGTCAGCGAACTTTTGCACATGGTAGGACTCCAAGTTGTATTGGAAGTCTGATGGCTGAACAGGACCGGAGAAAGTACAGTCCCCTGCGGCGCTCCTGTGTTGCTGACCACAATGTCAGACGTGCAGTTCCCGAGACGCACATACTGAGGTTTGTCTGTAAGATAGTCCACGATCCATGACACCAGGTATGAATCTACTCCCATCTCTGTCAGCTTGTCCGTGAGGAGCAGAGGTTGGATGGTGTTGAAGGCGCTAGAGAAGTCTAGAAACATAATTCTTATAGCACCACTGCCTCTGTCCAAGTAGGAGAGGGATCGGTGTAGCATATAGATGATGGCATCCTCCACTCCCACCTTCTCCTGGTATGCGAACTGCAGAGGGTCAAGGTGCGTGTTGGACCTGTGGCCTCAGGTGGTGAAGCAGCAGCCTCTCCATGGTCTTCATCACATGTGACGTCAGAGCAACAGGCCGGAAGTCATTCAGCTCACTAGGACGTGATACCTTTGGGACTGGGGTGATGGAAGATGTTTTCCAAAGCCTCGGGACTCTCCCCTGTTCCAGGCTCAGGTTGAAGATGCGCTGCAGAGGACTCCCCAGCTCCAATGCACAGACCTTCAGCAGTCGTGGCGATACTCCATCTGGACCCGCTGCTTTGCTGTCACGAAGTCTCCTCAGCTCTCTGCTCACCTGCGCTGTTGTAATTGTGGGTGGGGATGTCTCTCCTATGCTGGTATCAGAAGAAGGATGTGTGGAGGGTGCAGTACTCCGAGGTGAGAGTGAGAGTGGGTTAGGGTGGTCAAACCTGTTAAAGAAGTTGTTCATTTGTTTTACTCTCTTCACGTCTCTTTCGATGGTGGCACCCCGCTTTGAGCTGCAGCCAGTGATGATCTTCATCCCATCCCACACTTCCTTCATGCTGTTATTCTGCAACTTCTTCTCCAGCTTTCTCCTGTACTGCTCCATTGCCGCCCTGAGCTGGACTCTAAGTTCCTTCTTCACTCGCTTGAGCTCATGCTGATCACCGCATTTAAAAGCCCTTTTCTTCTGGTTCAAAAGGCCCCTGATGTCACTTGTAATCCATGGCTTGTTGTTAGCACAGCAGCATACAGTTCTTACTGGAACTACAATGTCCATACAGAAGTTGATGTAGTCAATAGTGCAGTCAACAACCTCTTCAAAGTTCTCACTATGTGACCCCTGCAGGATATCCCAGTCTGTAGTTCCAAAGCAGTCTCTCAGAGCTTTCTCTGCCTCAGGGGACCACTTCCTGAATGAGAGTGTGGTTGTAGGTAGGACTCTCACTCTTGGTTTGTAGTGAGGCTGATGCAGAACCAGGTTATGAACTCCTTTCCCAAGCGCAGGCAGCGGGGTGGCACTGTATGCGTCTTTAACGTTTGCATACAGTAAGTCAATAGTCTTATCAATTCTTAACAATTCAGTACTTAACAATTAAGTTGAGATCAGAAGGGCGGGCCCATGTATGAAAACTGGACTGCTAAATTCTAATTCAATAAATGATTACTTGTTGCACTAACATCCTATAAAAGTCTAAGGCTGACATAACAGGCAACTGTGCCAGTGAACGGCAGTGCAGAGCTTCACTGATAAGGCCAAGCTGCCAACAACCATGATATGACACAGCGCTTCATGCTTGAGAGAAAGAAGGAACAAGACAAGCCTTTAACAATTGGCTCTTTAAGCTAACTAATAAGTGCTACTGTATCTTTTTCATAATACATTATAGTTATTGTTTTATTGCCTAAGGTATTAATGAGCCCTAATGCTTCTAAATGCCATTTAATTGCTTATATGTTTTATACGCTAGCTTGAGAGCTTGCCCTTTACTCACACAGGCAAAGGCCTTGCATACAGTTTGTTTGGTCTTCTATCAGTATAAAAAGCTCCACTCCTGCATTTCTCAAAACGAAGTTTACCTGCTTGTTCCTCCGAGAGCATGATGACCTCGTCTCACAGCTCGACTCGCAGAAACTCAAAAACAAAGCAAGTAAGAAGGATAGGCAGGCAAGAGGCCTCTCTGACAAAATAAATGGTGTCCTTTTAAAAGTTGATTCAAGCCTAGACTTTTTATAGCTAAGAGCACAAAAACTAATAATGCAGCACATTGATCCTTGATCACAATTCTCAACACTTTCTTGTCTGCCGTCTGAAAGCCATGGAGCTCCTTAGTTCTGGTCGCTCTGGATAGATGTGACAATTCCTTCTAGGCTGTCAAGTTCTTATAGCCCAGGGACTGGAAGTTGCCCTCACTGGGTTTTTTCTCTGTAATTTGATGGAAAAAAAGGAGAAGACAGTTAGTCACAGTGCCCCCTCCCAGCCCGGGGTGGTATCACATACTGGGAAGAACTTGCATGGTGAGCCACTGATGTGCATGCGTGACAATAGCAATTGTGACCTTACAGGGCCACTCCCGAGCCAAATCTGTATCCTGAATTACCTTCAGCACTTTTCAGTTTCCATAAAAATTAGCTTTATTAACAAAATAAGTTAAATACTCTTAAAAGAATGTTTATAAGAGGAGCAACATTAAATGTAATAACAAGGCTCAGGGAGTTCATGCTTCACTGGGTTTAAACAAACATAAAAGATCCTTGGGCAGTGCCTGATTTATCTTAAATGAATGAATGAATTTTTCATGGTACAGATCAAGATACCTGTCTGCCAATAAATGTGCCTCCAGCTACAAATATCCAAGGAGCCTCCCATTCCTACCTTCCCTCACCAAGACTCCGTTATTTAAAGGTGGATCATGAAGACCTTCTGGTGCCATGGTTTTATAATCAGAAAAACACATCAGAGGTCTGGAAATGTATCAGGGTCTGCTTCTTGTCTCTTGACAACTTATTATTCCATAGGAGCTACATGATCCATGAAGTTCGACTGACCAACATATACAGTAGTTGTATCTAGCAGGGGGCCTACACTCCCTTTGGAATGGGTTTGTTATTGATTGCAGTGTGTTACTAATCTAAATCTATATACATATACAGTAAATTAAACAGCGATATCCATCCCCAGTGATACGCCAGTATTGTTAATTAATAATTACTTAGGCGGTAAACACTCAGCTGGCGTTTAATGTCGGCCTCCACTGCAGATAATAAGATGATGAAGGAAGGCAGTGGTAAAACCCAGTCCTGCAGCGGGGGCCCGTCGTTTGGAGTCCGCTGATATTGTGTTCAATGCACATTCGGAAAGCATTCCCAGAAACAGGTGGCAACATCAGCCATCCATCCGTTGGCTTTGGGATGTGCTGGGCAATTTTCCAAGGCTTTATACTGTTTCTCCAGGTCCAGGACCCCCTCACACGAACATGCAAGTCCATACAAGGGTACAATGCTCTCCAAACAAGAACACAAGTTTGTGCTGACTTAATATACACAGAAGATAGCATTTGGTTACAATAGCCCACGGCTTGACTGAATGGTTTCCATTTTTCTTAGTCCATCTTTTTGTCACACTGCTTGCATGGCAGTCCTCTGTGACAACTTGTGTGCTTAATGTGGATGTGTGTCTGCTCCAGTGAGTCATTCTTAATCTGAGTAAAAAATCAGGTTCTATGAGATACATTTGCACAGATGGCAGTGACATAATATATTGGGAAACTTATGCCTACATCAGTTGCATTTTTCTGCTGCCTTCTACCATCTTGGGGATTAGGAACTCATTTTGACCAACTAAGGACATTTCCTTGTAGGTGTTGCATCCAGTAAAGGGTAGAATCCTGTGACCTCCTACACAAGTAGACATGATCAATGGCACATCATCCAGAATAGACCATCATTACTGTTATTCGTTTTGTGCATTTGTCTGACATCTGTATTACAACAACAGAAATAATGACGTTTTGTTTTTTTTTAACAATAAGTAAAGTCAATGCCGTCATCGCTGTCTCCCAGTGCTCAACTGACAGACAAAAAAGTGGAGCTGTCAGCTTATCCCTAGGTGAGATGCTACAAGTTATGGAAAGCTCGAGGGGAACAGAAATCTGAACGAGTTACTTAAACACAGCAATGAGATTTATTGAAGCCATTTTTTGTTATAATTCCAAATGCCAAAAAGATTTGTCAAAATGCAGGCTGAGGTTCATATACAGGCAATATAGAGAACAGCAACACATCCAAATGAATGAAAAACCAAACCAACTACAAAGTTCAAGTAAATGGAAAAAGAAAAACCATAAAAGAATCCCAACCTAACTTTAAAGCAGTGAAGCTCAGAGGATGGCCGTCTCAGGGTCAATAATACACCATGCTGGAGGAAAAGTCTCCGTTGAGCTTAACGTTTCTTTCCCCCTGTCCACCCATCAAGTGACTGCTGCAGTATATTCATAGACTGGAGCATCTGGAGGATATCTGCTTCTTTGACATGTTTCACTTTTTTGTTCGCCGTGATGCCATGTTGTTTCTCAATGGGTGCCAACATTTTCTGTTTTTCTTGCCTAATCACATTATTCTGTTGGCTGAGCAGTGCACACTTAAGCTGCCCTCACACGTTTATGTTTCTCAAAGATTACAAGACCTTGCTACTTAGTAACTGCTTTACTTTTAATATTTCATATCTTTTTTCTTTTGCCTTTATGGCTTATTGATTTTCGGTCCTAAAAGGTGGGACCGGCTGTAGGTGGGTTGCTTCCTAGCCCATTCCTGGTCAATTAAAGGAAGGCTTGAAGCTCCGCACAGTTCCTGACAATAACCTTGGGGTTTCAAGCAGAAAGTTCTAGCTGCAGACCTCCAGTGGCAGGTCTCTCTCTGGCTGCTCACGTCAGAGGACCCTGTGATGTCATTTAGGGGTCTGAGGCTGGAGGTGCAAAGCACAGTGCGCTGGCATTGAGACGTTATGAAAATACAGTATGATATTCAGTGGGTCCACAGGACTAAAACACTGGTATTGTGGATAAAAATATGTTTATGTAAAGGCAGATATAAATAAATAAGTGCAGCTGCATTTCACTATATATGAAAAAATGTAAGGACACTCGAAATGTCAAGAAAGTGTTGGGGTGCCAGCTAGGTCACCCCTTTTAACCCTAATTTAAATAATCGTAAACAAAAAATGCATTCATTGACATATATGGATAATGTAAACAAAAGAAAATCAGGTCCTTTTGACTTCTATAATGAACATCAGCTCAGTAGTGTGGGTCGTCTTCGGGAGCTCCGTGCTGCTCGTAGTTCAGATCCGATATGAGACACCATTCTCTGGGGTGTCCATTCCTTTATAGTCCTCTGGCCTTTAAGGGCAACATCAATTGCCCTCAGGGAGCGTCTTCTCCCTGTAGTGGGTGACACACAGACAACCATGGAGGGAGGCGAGCATGAGTGACACCCAATATCATAATTTAACTTTGGAATGGCTTTAATAGCAAAGATAAGTTATCATTTCTACATGTTAACCGTAGCGTAAACCTTCATAAACCAGTTATACAGCATGTGTGTGTGACCAGCTAATATTTAAAACCACTCTCATGTGTGGAGCCAACCTGAACACAGACAGGCAGGACACAGGTTCAACACCCGGTTTTATTTACAATTTTGTGCACAAATATCAGCATCAACACACACAATCCAGTCCCTTTTCAGCCGCCAGTCCATCTGCCTCCACTCCTCCTCAGGCTTTGTCTTCTTCCTCCCAACTCTGGCTATCAAATGGTGGGGACTGGCCCATTTTTATAGGGCACCCGGGAGGACTCCAGGTGACAAACGATCATCTTCCGGCCGCACTTCAGGGTGTGGCGGACGTGCGGCCAAATATGGCCCTGAGAAGGTCCATGCGCCCCCTGGAGGTGGCCACTGGTTCCAACAGGCTTGGGCTCCCATGCTCATGACTTGTGGCCCTGCTGGAAACCAAGGGGGCTGCCATCTGTCAGCCCAGGGGAGAAACTGTCCTGATAATACTTTCTCTCCCAGTCCTTCCACACTCTGGGCGTCCCGGCTGGCTAAGGGTTCAGACTGCCCGCCACACATGTTAAATATGCCGTTATAAATACTAAGATGTAGAGGCTAACACACACAATAAATAGCAGTGAAGCCCAACAATGAGTGTGTTAAAGTAATAATGACAAATCTCCCCTCCTATCTCAGGAAGCCTAACCTTTCTAATTGCACTTTCCCACTCTTATGAGCTGCTACTCTTGTGCCATCCCCATCGTGTAGCATAGCTAGGATCGCTTATTGTCCTTCATACTGACGTGCTCTCTCCCAGCGATCAAACAAATTACATTCTCATCTTCTGCCTGGGACTGCGGTTTATTGGGACCTCTGCCTTCTTCAATCTTCCCAGGCTTGATGGATGAAGTGCAGACCTTCCTGAAACTTGTGGAATACAGAGCCTGCATCTTTGTGTGACAGGTCACTTGTCAATCACACATCCAGCCCCTCCCATCTTCAGGGCACTTAGCTAGCAGCTACAATGCTGTATTACGTCTGTGAGATAATCCCAATTTAATATCTAAAACTACTCTTATATGAGATACATTGGGTTTACTTCTCTGACGCTATGCTGTGGTCCTGCATTAAACAGTGGCGGTAATCACTGTATAATTAACTTTAGTTAACATCAGAGTTCTTTTAGAATAATGGATTACATTATTCTTTTTGTCCCCAAGGGGAAATTAACATTTTACAGAAGGTCATAAAATTATATAAAAAATAAAAACAATCAACAACCCTCCCCACCCCCTTTCTTTGCTTATTTAAATATTTGTCTTCCTGTTTATCTGTCTGTGCCAACTCCTGACTCCATTCCCTCTCTTTAAAATGTCACAGTAGGACATAACCTTAAGTCCCAGGATGCATCTGGTTGCTATGCTCTTCACAGATCCATGTGCTGCTCTGTCTGTCTTGTACTGCGGTGACCAGAACTGCACACAGTACTCCAGGTAAAGTCTCACTAGTGCATGATATCATTTGAGCACATTGACTTTAGCAGTTATTTGTCTTTAGAACTGCTATTGCACATTGTTTAGTCGCTGAAAATGTTGTTACAACCTACTAGGGGGTCATGTGGACTGTTTGAAGTCAGGAGAGAGCCACAGGTGTTGAGCCTTAACACAAGTAACAAAAAAAGAGAAAAGTGTATCTCAGGTAATTAAGTAGGCTCCAACCTGCAAGGAAAACTTGGGGTTAGTGGCAGAATTGGCACTCCAACCACCATAAAAAAACCTCCCAGTGTTCCAATCTATTTGAACTGGTGTGATGCTGAGGTGTGACCCGTTGAATGGCTGCACTCGGGTCCTAATCTGGGATCCTGAGGTGGTTTGTCATGTGGTGGGTGAGGCCATGTGATGTACCAGCGCCTGCTCCTAACCTCCTCCTCTGGTTGTTCAAACCCCTTTAACATTTATTTAAAAAAAGTTGAAAAACAGCAGGGCGGCACGGTGGCGCAGTGGGTAGCGCTGCTGCCTCGCAGTTGGGAGATCTGGGGACCTGGGTTCGATTCCCGGGTCCTCCCTGCGTGGAGTTTGCATGTTCTCTCCGTGTCTGCATGGGTTTCCTCCAGGTACTCCGGTTTCCTCCCACAGTCCAAAGACATGCAGGTTAGGTGGATTGGCGATTATTCTAAATTGGCCCTAGTGTGTGCTTGGTGTGTGTGTGTGTTTGTGTGTGTCCTGCGGTGGGTTGGCACCCTGCCCAGGATTGTTTCCTGCCTTGTGCCCTGTGTTGGCTGGGATTGGCTCCAGCAGACCCCCGTGACCCTGTGTTCGGATTCAGCGGGTTGGAGAATGGATGGATGGATGGATGAAAAACAGTGCAGCTGTGTCACAGTGAAAACTAGTAAAGCACAATCTCCGATCCATTGTTACAAACTCTGATGGAGTAAGATGAGCAGAAAATATAGCAAGTGGCTCCTTTTCACTGCAAATCAGATAGCATTTCTTAACTCAAGCCTAAAAGATATATTATTTTATATTACTGATTACTTTTTATAGTACAAAATGGCTTGTTTTCCCTCAGATTTCATAAAATTAAATTACAAGGAGCAAGACTTGGAAGAGTTAAGAATTGCAGTTTACAAGTTGACCAGTAACAACAGTGCTCTGCTGGCGGCTCATGCTATCCTGCAGTCCGAATACGAAAGAAACAAAAGTTTTCTACAGGAAAGTCGAGATACTGTGAAGTCTAAGTACACAACCCTGAACAAGGAACACGATGAACTGTCAAAAAAGAGTTCAGTAAACTGCAGAAATACTACTGTGATGTTACAAACACGTCTCACGGTGAGTGCTTTGCTGCAGGGTTAGTAGACTGGGGGCTCCTTGCTCATCTAATCCTCATTTTTCATTTGCTCTTTTGTTTCATTTTCCACAGATAAGACTTGCTCTGTTTGTAAACCTGACTGGATCCTCTTCCGTTCTAAGTGTTACTTCATCTCCATTGATAAACTGACCTGGAATGACAGCCGTGATTTGTGCCTGACAAAGGATGGACAACTTCTGAATATAGAAAGCTTAGAGGAGCAGGTATGTCACTTACGCAGATGGATTTAAGATGACTGTCTTGAAAAACGGTATACTGTAAGTTAAACTGTCGTCAGGACAAGAGCATTAAAAACAAAACCTTTGAAAGTGCATCACAAGAAAAATCCCATAAAAAACCTAAGCTGAAGTTGAGTCAGCTCAGTATATATAATAGAACTGGAATGTCTTTCTTTAGGAGATTCCTCCAGTCGATCTGGGTAATTTTTTGCAAAGTCTCAGTGACCCTTTGTTTAGTGCTGACATCGTGAGAAAGTAAAGATTCTGTCTGAGGACTCGTTCCGTCTTTCTTCATTCGCTACAACTGATGTCATCAGACAAGCTGTGAATCCTAGATTGCTGTTTCTTCTTTCTTGGCTGCAGGAGCTCTTAGAGTTGCCATTTCTACATTTCGTTTGCATGCATTTCTGTTTTTTGATTGGATATTTGGGTGATACGTAATGAACAAAAGGGTCACTGGTGATGAGTTAGTCAATTAGTATATAAAGCAATTTAAGAGTTGCTCATCATTTTGTCATGACAGTCTCCAGGTGACCATTGCATCGCTCCAAATAAAACACAGAATGCCACTGAAGTGCCCTTCTGAGGTGATAGGCCCCTGTTAAGACCCAAATCAGTACAAATGTCTGCAAATTCTATCATTGGTTGATTTCCATTGGGGCGCTGGGGTTTTTGTGAGATTTCCCCCAGAGATGTTGTATTTAGTATCCAGTATCTCTGTTAGCACACTGACACATTATTTGTGTTGGACATCACTGCCATCTGCTCAAGTGACAGAAGAAGTGTCACAATAGCTGTATTTATTATGAAAGCAGGTGACACACTGAGAGTTTTGTCTGTTCATTGTATTTATAAGTGGAGACTCAGGCCAGTATATATTAAAGAAAAAAAGGAGGTAAAATGTGCTTGATTGTAACTAAGAGAATAGAATTCAATACAATAAAGACAGATGCAAGTTCAACTGTACATCAACTTCTTCATTTCATGTTTTACTACCAGGACTTTGTAACAAATCAAGCTAATTTCTTCGTAGTTCACAAGGAGAGGTTCTGGATTGGCCAATGTGATACCAGGTAAGAAAACAAATCTACCGTGATGGACATTGAATCCGTAAAATCCACCAGGTAAGAAGACTCCTTTCAGTTGAGATGCGTCACTTTGACTGAATGAGCTCCAAAACCATATTAGGCAGGAGCAGAAAGGGGGTCACCTACAGATGACACTTTACTGTCATTAGAGGAGACAAACACACTGTCTGCTGTCTTATTTGATAACATAAAACAGATGAACGGACATCACAATAATTTGTGCCTTTCTGACATTATTAAATCACAAAGCATTTTTGTATAAATATCACATAAATATGGTCGGTGACTGCTGACTTCACGTTTACCGACTCCTTTCCCTAATCCTGCCAGTACTGCTGGCCTTACACATGTAGTCATGAATGTCGTTTCTCAGAGCTCTGAAGACAATAATGAAATATGTTACAAATGACAAACGCTTTTTAGTTCAGTAAACCAAACTACAAGTAAATAAGTGAGAATGTCATTTCTGAACTTAAATACCCGGCTGTGGTGCCACGAGGCCATAGAGTGCCACAGGGACAGGCAGATTATGGGATGTTGTTGGTCATAAAGAGTCCACTCATCCATACAACTCTATTCCTGCCTGCAGTATCCAACTGAGGGAGCTGCACACCATCCAGACAGGAAAGAGCCCAAAATCTGTACAAATGCCAGGCTGGCACAGGGCAGCCAAACTCTGAAATGAGCCGGGTACCATATGCTTGGGCAGAGCTTCATCATGCTGCCCCACATTCATCTTCATTTCTTATTAATGGTGTAAGTACAATATGACGACTTGTCAAGTTTTAGTTCATGTTATTATCATGTGCACTCTTCACAATTCACGTATCCCATAGAGCAGTGAGAACAGTTCAATACCAAGAAGAGACAAGGAGTCCAACACAACACATGAAATGTGACAGCAGATGAACGATAACAGACACAGGTGGGCTGTCATCAGCATGTGTCTGTCACATGCAGTGATGATGTTTCTTTGCTCTCATTTTTTTCAAAGATATCGTTACACATGTTTGATTCTTTTTTACGGGTGGCACAGTGTCACAGTGGTCGCACTGCCACACTGCTGTAAGAAGACAACAGTTCCCAGATCATCTGTGCATGGAATTCGTATGTTCTCTCCTTGTCTTCGTGTGTTTTCTTCTGGCTCATCTGGTATTCACGCACAATCCAAAAACACACATTCAGTAGATTGGCGATGCTAAATTGGCCCTGGAGTGTGTGTCTCTTTGCCTGCGATGGACTGGCTCCCTGTTCAGGGATTGTTCTTGCCTTGGGCGCCTGTTCAGAATGAAGTGGGTTTAGACAATGGAGGGACCACTGGTTCTTTTAGGTGATGTGTTCAAGTGTCTTCATTTATAAACTGAATTGTCAGTAAATGTTAAGAACTGTTAAACAGTATTTGTATGTATTAGTTGAGGTCAGATGTTGAGCCGTAGTGTCTAATGAGCTCTTAAATGAGGTCATCAGCATGGTTAAGGGTCACAAGAGACACCGCAGCACTGATGGCCGCACACAGAAGAGCAGTTGCTACTCTGTAATAAAGGCTAACGAGGCCATGAGGCTTTACTGGAATAGAAAAGGCCAAGTCTTCAGAATCATCAGAGGCCTGATAAAGTGAACTAGTCAGTCGTGTGTCTGAGGACGGCTACTGCAGATTAGCAGAAGTGTATTCAGGCAGAAAGCAGGAAGCAATGGCAGCATTTCTAGACGTCAGCCTCAAAGTCACTTCAATCAACACAGAAAAAAGGTCAAGTTACACAAATCACAATGAAGGCTTTGACGTATTCATTCATTTTACAAAGATTAAGTGGTTTTTGAACCCAGCATTGCTAATTTTATGTAGTGGAATATCTAAGAAACCATCAAAAGTGTGTCTGCTAATGTTCAGAGACCTTTGTGCTAATATACAGTACCTTATATATATCTTTAAAAGTAGAGTTGTGTCATTTGAATCAGAATACACGAATGAAGAGTTTGTCAGCTGAGATCTTCAACAATGACGACCCTGACTCAGGGTGGGGTGGGTGTGGGGGGTCATCGTCCAGTATGGTTTCTGTTATGAGTGTCCTTTATAATTTAGTTTAATTCACCCACCATGGCTAAGTCAGGCCCAGCCTGCCCGTGTCCAGTGAGGATTGAATTTCAGTTTATTAGCCACACTGCTGACTTACAATCCTCTGAGCTGCACAGCCTGGTGGCCTTTCATCTGTTTAATGTCTGAAGTCAGGTGATGTGTGTGAGCGTACGAGGTCAGTCAGGTCAGGAGAAGGCCTCACAGCTCCTCTTGTGTTTCAGAGCCAGCGGTGACTGCAAACAAAAGTGTCCACTGATACAGCTGAAAGATGAAGTAGTGATAAGTGCAAACCGTGCATATGAGGAATTCTTTATCTGTAAGTCCGCTGTATTTCCTCTTCGCATTTAAACTTCTATCAAGAGTTCCAGTCACCTGCCAGAGCCGCTGTCTTCAGGAATCATAAGGATCACTTCATCAGTAAATCACAGAGCTGCTAGTCTGATGGTCACCTCACTTTGTCATGTAGGTCCACGGTTTTCAAACTTTTTTGAACAAGTACCACTCCACGAGGACCAGTAAACTGAAGTACCACTGTCAATGAATCGTTAATTTACACCCGTGTTGTTTTGAAGAAAGTCACTATAATCACTATAATGGCTGTAATTATGACGTTAAAGTGCCTAATAAAAGCCGGCTTGGAGTCTTCCACGCATTTACAATAGTATACTTATACTATATATGATTATATGCAACATATTGGCATTCTAGCAACATTGATTCGTGGAAAATAAAGGAACACACGAGTACCACTTGGCATGACTTGAAGTACCACCAGTGGTACACGTACCACAGTTTGAAAACCGTGGATGTAGGTGACAGAGGTAGTGAGTGACAACATACTCTACATACAGGACTGGGGGGAAATGAAAGCTGACATCTTATTGTAATCTCAGTGTTGATCTCACTGAATAGACCCCCGGACCCTGAACTGCACAAGGTGGTTATGGATAACCAATGAAATGATAAAGCTTCATTTACATGAGAGATGAAATGCACAGTTCTGATTTTTATAAAACAAGTTTATATTTGTTTAACAAGCAACACCTTCAAGTCCTTTCAGCATTTAGTAAAATGAAGATACGTCACCAACCTGTGTCTGTCTTGAGTGATGTGATAAAGTATTTACACCCTTCCTAGTATTTTCTGTTTTTTCATATTTTACACAATGCATGGCCTCTGACCTTTATAAAAAATGTAATATTAGAAAACGGAAACCTGAGGAAAGATAGCACAGTTCAGTTTATAAATCACTGCTTTATTTATTCAGTGAACAAAGTTATTAATCCAACACCTCAGTGACCGATGTGAAGGTGTCATTGTCCCCAGAGTTTCAGTGCTTGGTTGGTGCAACTTTAGCAGCACTAATAAGAACTAAACACTCTGTGATTTATAATCTGAGATCAGACTTTCACGTTACTGTTGAGGAGTGATAGCCCGCTGGTCTTTGTTTTCATTCAGACACATTCAGAGTTTACGAGCCTAAACTCTTCACTTCAGCCCTTCTATTAGTACAAGATAGCAGTTTGCCGAGGCTCTGAAACTCTCAGTGTCCTCTGAGACATTCAGCTGTAGGTTTTCATTTGTGTTGTGGACCATTGACCTGCTGTGTCATCCAACTACACCTTGGCTCCAGGTCATGGAGAGAGGACTGGCCATTCTTATAAAGAATATTGTGGTTCTTTTAAAATGGCAGCAAAGGCCCCCTCTTCATCACACTACCCCCCCCCCCCCATGTTTTATTGTATGTATGAAGTTATTGTTGAATGACGTGTTACTTTACTGCAGACCCCAAGAGGGGTGAAGATGATGGAGGTGACTCTGTGCAGTTCTGAGACGAGCACCAAAGCTGCTCTTGGATAGCAGAGTTTGTCTTACTGCTCTCCCATGAGTCCTGCTTTTATTCTTCATCTCTCATAGCACAGAGTCATGACCTCTGACCTTAGAGGAGGGCAGACAGGCCTGAGGGTCTTTGGATGTTTCTTATGGCATCCGCTGTGACTTCTTGACTCAGGCATGCTGCGGCAGGCCAGCTTTTCCTATGAAGATGTTGCTCTTTCTGAATGTTTTTGAGATGATGGCCGTCACTGTGGTGTCGTGGAGTCTCGGAGCCTTAGCAATGGCTAACACTTCCCTGATTTCACTTGCGTTTTTCTTCATCTCTTCTGAGATTTCCTTCGAACTCAAGACTCAGTGATCTTCTCGAAACCTTAGGGTGACAACTTCACTGTCACAGCAAGTGACATCATATGAAGAGGTTTAGATTCAGTAAGGCTGGCTGTGTCTTGTTATCTTTGTCTTTGATCAGCTCACTTTAGAGACAATTCTCTTACACATGGCGCTACAGTTGTGGGGTTACTTTATTACTTCAATATCTTAGTCAGGCAGCAACTTATGAATGGTGTGATACGTTTACTCTGATTCCTGTCATCTAATATTACATTTAGTCTAAAGATCTGAAGCCATTCGTTATGACAAAAATACAAAAAATGGAGAACATCTGGAAGGGAGCAAAAACTGAACATCACTGAGCATTTATCTGAATGAGAGCTGCCATCGTGAAGAGCATTTACTACCACATGACATGACGTCTATTCTGTATTATTAATGTCTGAGTCTTAACACGAGTTTTATCACTTATGGACGCTCTTAAGCCAGCTACTGATGATTTGACTTTTTAAGAGTGATGTTACTATTTCTACTGTCACTTCAGTTCATATTTTTAATTCTATTCATATTGATGGTTTCCTTTTTTTTTTGCTTATGTTGCGGTTGCTGAACTCTGTAATTTTAATTCTCGTTATACTTTGATCTTCAGTATTTTTATTTTATTGTTCAGTATATATTTAGACTTTTGCAGATTTATTCTAGAGGTCCATCTCACAAATGATCTTGCATTGCTGTGTTTTGCTGTGTTGGTTTCCATTTTATTCTTAACTTGAGATGCTGTGTTCTGTGCAGAATAAATCTAAATTGCTTAATAAAGTCTGTTTGACTTCCTTTACCAGTGTCCTTATTTGTATTCTGACTTTGAGAGAATGAACTTCTCTGCGCTAGGAGATATGTCACACTTTGCTCCATTAACTTTTGTTCACTGCCATTTTTCACATTTGTCATCTTCCTGTCCACTCACTTAGACCCTCCCTCTTCATTTCACGTTGTCTCCTGCACCACCAAATGT
The DNA here is from genome assembly GCF_900747795.2 of Erpetoichthys calabaricus. Lineage (NCBI taxonomy): Eukaryota > Metazoa > Chordata > Cladistia > Polypteriformes > Polypteridae > Erpetoichthys > Erpetoichthys calabaricus. The sequence continues at coordinate 360,917 of NC_041397.2, read as the reverse complement.
TCCATTCTGTCCTCCCTCTCTTGGATGAAGTGATGTGGTGTTTCAGGTATATTTCCAGTGATTTCAATACCTTGGAAGTTTTTGCAGTTTAAAGAATATACGATTACATTTGGCTTTATGGGCACAGATCAACAGAAAGACTCTTTTCATGTCAAAATGAAAACAGATCTCTGTAAAGTGATCTAAATTCATGACACATATAAAACACAGAATCAGTGATGACATCAGTTCTCATGCCCTTCAAGTCAGTATTTAGTAGATGCCCCCTTGACCCACCATGACACCCTTGAGTCTGTGTGCACAGGTCACTCTGTCTATCATTTTGTGCATTTCCCCTCCATTCTTTATCATTAAGCTGCTCAGGCTTTATCAGGTGTCATGGAGATTGTGAGTGAACAGTCAAGTGGCTTGAGATCTGGACTCTGATGTGGCCACTCCTGGGCATGAACATTGCTGTTCTGAAGCCATTGCTGTGTAGTTTTTGCTCATTGCTCCCCGTAGTTGTTTTTCGTCTGGATAATACAATACAGTACAATACAGTTTATTTTTGTATACCCCAAAATCACACAGGAAGTGCCGCAATGGGCTTTAGCAGGTCCTGCCTCTTGACAGCCCCCCAGCCATGACTCTCTAAGAAGACAAGGAAAAACTCACAAAACAACCCATTAGGGAAAAAATGGAAGAAACCTCAGGAAAGGCAGTTCAAAGAGAGACCCCTCTCCAGGTAGTTTGGGCGTGCAGTGGGTGTCAAATGAAAGGGGGTCAATAAAATACAATACAGTACACAGAACAGAACAAATCCTCAATACAGTATAAAAAAAAGAAAAGTTTTTTTTTTTTTTTAGAAGTAAAAAAAAAATACTAATTTTAGAAGTACGGAGCAGAATTTAACAGGACATGATATCATATAATAAGATTTGGATATTTTTACAGTCCTGGAGACCTCATCCATCAAGCTGCCTCCCCCATTTGGCCATTCCATGGCTGAAACAGTGCTGGGCCAGCCAATCCGATGAAAGGACCCCTCATTCCCACGATTCCTGCGATCCTCCATCAGGGATGACTTTACCTTAGGCAGGCAAAACAACTTGGCAGGTGGCCTGTGGCACCAAGTGCCACATTTGAGTACCGAGAAGAGAAACGGAATGAGTGAGGGTTAGTATACAATTCTAACTGTCATGTTACTTATGTTTTAGTGCTAATGACTAACAGCAGAGATGCAGTCTGTACAGTTAATCAGCAGCTCTAGTCAGGATATGCTAAACTGAAGTTGTGAGTCTTCAGCTGGGATTTAAAAGCTGAGACCGAAGGGGCATCTCTTATAGTAGCAGGCAGACCATTCCACAGTTTAGGGGCCCTGTAACTAAAAGCTCAACCTCCCTCTGTTATTTTATTAATCCTTGGAACCATAAGCAGACCGGCATCTTGAGATCTTAATGTGCACTCTGGTTTGTAAGTCATGATAAGTTCAGACAAGTAAGCTGGACCTCGGCCATTTAATGCTTTATATGTTAAAAGGAGGATTTTGAAATTCGCCCTAAACTTAACCGGGAGCCAGTGTAAGGATTTAAGAACTGGAATTATGTGCTCGTATTTTCTTGTTCTTGTAATAATTCTTGCAGCCGCATTTTGGATTAACTGGAGGCTGTATGAAGAACAGTTTGAACATCCAGTGAACACTGCATTGCAGTAGTCAATCCTACTAGAGATAAATGCATGAATTAATTTCTCAGAATCCTGTTTATTTAGTAAGCGCCTTAATTTCCTAACATTTTTAAGATGGAAGAAACATGTTTTGGACAACTTTGTAATGTGCGCTTTAAATGACATGCTAGAGTCAAAGATAACTCTCAGATTGCGGGCTGATTCAGTAAAATTAATTGGGATTCCAACTGAGTTAAAAGATGACAAAATATTGTTATGATCAGCGTCATTCCCTCCAACAATTAACATCTCTGTTTTATCTGTATTTAAAGACAAGTAGTTCTCAGTCATCCACTCCTTTAATTCACTAACACAACTAATTAAAGACAACATTGGAGAAACTTCTTTTGATTTAAATGAAAGGTATACGAGTGAAAATGAACATGATGTTTCCTAATGATAGATCCCAGTGGAAGCATGTAAAGTGAAAACAGTAAAGGTCCCAGTACTGAGCCCTGCAGGACACCATATTGAACTTCTGTGTATAATGATGGAGTACTGTCAGCACATTTCTGTACATATTGGAATCGATTTGATAAGTAAGAACTAAACCAAGCGAGCACGGTGCCTGTAAGCCCAACATCATTTTCTAGCCTGTGCAGTAAAATAGAATGGTCGATGGTGTCAAATGCTGCACTTAAGTCCAACAACATAATTACAGTGGACTTTCCTTCATCAGAGGAAATCAGAATGTCGTTTACAACCCATGTTAGTGCCGTTTCTGTACTATGACCAGTGCGAAAACCAGACTGGAATTTCTCAAATAAATTGTAATGCGTAAGGTGTGACTGAAGCTGACTGGTGACTACTTTTTCTAGTATTTTAGAGAGAAACGGTAGATTTGAAATAGGCCTATAATTATTTAGTATGTGTGGGTCTAGGTCTGACTTTTTAAGTAACAAGTCTTCTCTCATGGCACAGGTTTCTTGCACATTGCATCAGGTTTTCCTGCTGGATTTCTCTGTATTTTGCCACATTCATTTTCCCATCTACCATCATAAACCTTCCTGGGTCTGCTGCAGAGAAACCTCCCCAGAGCCTGATGCTGCCATCGTCATGCTTCATGGTGGCGATGGTGTGCTTCAGTGCTTGGCTTATAACAAACCTGGTGTTTAGTCTGCTGGCCAAAAAGCTCAATTGTTACCTCATCAAGCCATAGAACCTTCTTCCAGCTGATGTCCAAGTCTCCCACGTGCCTTCTAGTAAAGTCTAATTGAGATGTCCAATAATAATAATAATTCATTACATTTATATAGCGCTTTTCTCAATACTCAAAGCGCTATCCACACAGGGAGGAACCGGGAAGCGAACCCACACTCTTCCACAGTCTCCTTACTGCAAAGCAGCAGCACTACCACTGCGCCACCTGTGAGGACAATGCATCTTTATACCTTTGCCACCCAAGCAAGAGTTGTCTCTGCAGTCTCTCTAATGTTAACTACTTTTGCCAGTGTAGAACTTTTAATCATTATGAGAACTTTTAATCAACATGTAATAATTTTTACAGTCTAATACAAGTATATATTTATATGAAGTTATAACAATGAATTATTAAATATAAAGATAAGGACTGAGTGTAACTAAAGGGTGATCTAAATATTCCTTAAAGCTTGGGCACGTGAGGTTTTTGTCTCATCTTACAGGAGCCACCAAAGATATTATCAGGGTTAAACTGAGCTAAACGAGTAATGAACACGCCTTTAGAAAGTGAAGATAAACTGATGGGGAAGACCAATCACCCCTTGTGTGAACTCCACTGTTAAAAAGGCAGCGTTCAGAATAATCTGAGAATCAACATATACTGTATATGAAGACTTGTGGCTGTAGTTGATTGGTGAAGATGATAAAGTTCTGCATATTAAGAGTTAGATGACGTGATGTATCCCATAAGCTAATAGTTGTTCAAACTGATTGCTCACTCCATGGACTGAGACATGTGTGCCTACTCTGTACAAATAAAGATATCTTCTGCATTCTCATCTGGGCTCCGTCACGGCCTTCTTTGAAGACAGAGGAACATTCTTTTCCACAACATCAGAGAGGCTGAGTGCTCCATCAGACAGGACGAGAACCTGGGAAACTGCACATTCAGTGGCACCCTAACAAAGGTAAGTGATTTTTTGCTATTAAATTGATGTGTCTGTTTCATGGGGATGTCACCCTGACAAAGGAGACATGCAGCAAGACACTTCTCCAATAGAACTAAGAGTATGGAAGGAACAGTGAGAGATCAAATTGAGGGATTATTGTAAATAAGTTTGTAAATAAATGAAAATCCAATGGAGTACTTTGAGGTACCCACAACACTGCCCTGCAACAGTGGAAGTATAATTTTCCGAGTCTTTGTGTAGGCGAAGGCCTTGGGTACCGCTTCATTTATTCTTCCAGTAAAATCAGTGATGGGCAGGCCGGATGCAAAAAAATAATACTGAATACTGCTTCAGTGGGTTATCTGTGTCATCAGTTCATAGTCATAAGGTGATTTTGAGCTAATCACTTTGGAACAGATCCACACCAGGCTACGGGAGAAGGCTGCCTCAGTGCATTACACAAGGTAGCTCCATCAGAGTGAGTGGAGAGCAGATGAAAATCCTGTTGACTCCTGCTCCGACAAAAAGGTCTGGGCTCTTTAGGTTCATTTTGGTAAACGGCTATGGTAATTACAGCTTATCTAGGAAGGGCTCCGATTAGCAGATACCAGCATAGGTTTGAATGCTTTAGTACAAAAGAACCAGAACACTTTGCTGGGTTATCCCTTGGAGGCTGCAGGGGGAACACCGAATGGCCTTAGCGGAAAGCCACTTAGGTCTAAACGCCAAGGAAGCATTCAGTTAGGGAGGGCTGAATTAACAGGCTACTCAATGGAGGAGTGGAGTTTTAGAATATTTCTGGGGTGGGTCATTAGTGTCATTTTATATACAGTATATTAAGGTTTAGAGTAAACCAATAAAATCAGGTAGTCACTAGCAATGGAGTAAGACTGTCCTACCTCTGAATGAATGAATGAATGATGGTTTGAGAATCGCGAGTGTAGTGGGGACCATCCGTATCGTAACAGCGGAGTCGGCATACTTATCCTGAGCCATCTCTTAAGTGGGAATTGGAGAAGGAGAACGTTGGCTCTGCTGTGTAGAGAGGAGGTCTGTAATGAGTTTCAAAGCAACGGGTCGTAAAAGGGTGTTGAGGAAACACTGGATGAAGGTGTATGAGCTCCGGGGTCTTACAATGGCATAGGATAAGCCATTGGCTCAGAGACAGGTGTGAGATTAGGCACAGGAACCCAAATAGTGGGTGACAAGAGACACAATAAAGTATCAAGCATTCAAAGTGTGAATGAGAGATGGCCATTTAAGAAGTTAAAAATATGTAATAATAACAAATGATAAGATGTTAATATACACTATATAGCTCAGTGAGCAGAGGTGTGGCTGGAAGATGACAAATTGTGAGAAAGTTGGGCTCATGAGGTTTATAACATAGAAGGAGCATTAAGGGAATAAACGGAGCAGGGAGCCCTGCAGATCAAACAGGACCAGAGGAGTAAAGAATACAAGTAGAAATGGAGTCCACGGCGCAGAGCAAGGCTTGAGCATTCTGAGCAGCGCATTCATTACCATGGTGACGTCAGCTGACGCAAGAAACCTTTATTGTCAGTCCAATGAAATATCATTTGGAGCAAGCCTATAGATGCCTTCGTTAAAAGTATATAAGAGTAGATAATAAACTCAAACCATTAAGCTAGGAGAAGCACACTTACTGTTAACAGTTCCAATAGACAGAGTAACGTGTAAGCATAAATAGTGAAATAATAAATGGAGTCACAGTGAAGATTACGGTCAATGTCCTGGTCATGAGTGCCACACTGGTCATATATAAGTGTGTGGCTGATGGCAGATGTTCAATTCAGTCAGTGGTGGTCTCTGCTATAGGAAGGGGCAGTGATGGCTGTGCATTTCATAGGCTGATATCTTTGGTGTACAAGCTGCCCTTCAGCCTGGTAGTGTGGGCATGCAGGGCTCTGAAGGGCCTTCCAGGGGGCAGAGGAGTGAAAATGCTATAAAATGGGGGGTTGATCTCTAGAAATGTTCTTCACTTTTCTCTTGCAGCGGGTAGTGAAGATATCTTCCAATGATGGTAGCTGAGCTCCTGTCAATCTCACTGCCATTTTGATGATACGCTGGAGGGTCTTCCTGTTCTCAGAAGTACAGCCCACACCGTAATGCAGTACATGATGTGGTGCAACAGTAGAAGTTAACCAGCAGCTGTCATGAGAGTTGTGCATTCTTCAGGCTCCTCAGAAAGTGAAGCCTCTGAAGACCTTTCTTGGCCATTGCTGTCGTGTTTTTTGTCCATGACAGGTCCTGGCTGATGTGGACTCCCAAGAATCTGAAACTCTGGACTGTCTCCACCCTTTCGCCGTTAATGTTGATGAGATGGTGACTGCTGCAGTTCAGTCTCCAGAAGTCCAGAATCAGTTCCTTTGTATTCTTGGAATTGAATTCAAGGCTATTGTTCTGGCTCCAACTCTCCAGATTCTCGACCTCTTCTCTATAGGCTACTTCAGCATTATTGGAGATCAGGCCTCTCGTTGTGGTGTCATCTGCAAACTTTATTATGATGTCAGTATCCTCAGTAGAATTGCAGTTGGGAGTAAAGGAGAGGGCTCAGCACACAGCCCTGTGGTAACCCAGTGTTGAGTATTATGGATGAAGAGAAGTGTTTGCCTGTGGGCACAGTTTGTTGTCCATTAGTTTGAAAATCTAAAGGCCAGTTACACAGCTGAGACCTGTATCCAGCTGGGGGCGCTAGCTCCCTTGTTGGAATGAGTTATTTGTTAATTGCGGCATGTTAGATAACCTGAATATATATATAGATGTAATATAAAAAGGGTGATACCCCTCCCTTAGTGATACGGTGGTAAGAAATCACATAAGAGAAATAACTTGACTTTCTTTAATGATAGCTTACGCGGCATAACAGACGAAGGAAGCCATGACAAGAACCCAGTTTGGCAGTGGGGGCCCGATGTGTAGAGTCTGCCATTTTCATCTCTGCATTGGAAGGATTTTTCAGGACCGGATGACGTTATCTCCCATCCGTCCGTCGGCTTCAAAGGTGTGCCGGGCAATGTTCCAAGGCTTTATACTCCTTTTTCATGTGCAGGCCCCCCACTTAGGTGAATCATGCCATTCCAAACAAGGCAAAGAGGATACAGTTTCATGCTGAATTTGACACACAGAAATAGTACACAATGGCCATTTCGCAGTTGTCCCTGTCTTGTCTTCTAATGCTTGCCTAGCAGTTTATGGTGAACTCCTGTGTACTAAATCTGACTTTGTGTTAGTTGTACATGTGAGTAGAAAGACAAGTAGATTTATAAAATACTTTTGTACAGAGCACAGTGACATACTAAACATATGCACTTATTACAAGACCCAAGTTTAGTTTGGTAGTTTGTTTTTCGGGTGGGATTCTGTTGAAGGCAGAGCTGTAGTCGATGAACAGCATCCGCATATACAGTAGCTGTCCCTCTGCTCCAGGTGTGACAGGGCAGGGCAAGTGAGACAACGTCCTCCTCAGTTGACCAGTTTGCCCTGTAAGTGAATTGGTATTGGTCCAGGGAGGTGGGGATGTTGCTCTTAATGTGTCTTCATAACAATAGGGGTAAGGGCCACCAGTCAATAATCACTCATGGACCTGACCACTGCTTTTGGAATAGAGACGACTACAGCAGACTTAGCGAGACATTAAACAGGCTGGTGAACGCTGCTGTCAGCACAATGTTAGGCACGATGCTTCAGGACCCCCCAGGAAGCCCATCTGGGCCAGTAGCCTTATTAGGATGAAGGTGGCTATGGGGCCTCTTGCTGGGCTTGTTTGGTGCTGGATTGGCTGCTGTCCTTATCTAATCATTGGAAGAAGGCATTGACGTCATCAGGAAGAAATGAGTCTCTAATGTTGGCTGAGCAGATGTTACCCTTGTGCCAGGCATGTGCTGTGTAGAAAAGGACCAGTTGATATAAAAGACACGATGCTAAGGAAGATTCTTCTTAAATAGAACTGAACCCAGGCAGGGACCTGCATTAAAAAAAAAAACTGTTTAGCGATGAGAGAAAAAGATATCCCTGTAGAAATATCAGGAAAAAAAGTTTCCTGTGTGTAGGGAAAGGATTCAAGTAGTGCTAAAAAAAATGGCATGAAAGAACTATAAAATGTAACACAAATTAGCCAAAGAAAGGTTCATTTGATGTAGCACTGTGTGAGGAAATGGAAACGTTAATTAAGAAAATTAAGAGGCTCGTGAAGTAAAGAAGAATAAAAGACGCACAGAGTTAGATGTGTTGAAATTGTTGAAACAGGTGGGCTTAAACAGAAATAGAGAAACAACTGCAGTCGGTGAGCCCCCTACAGTGAGTAGGGAAGGAATAGATGAGAGGCAGCGACTGTACCCCCTGCACCACCCGCACACGAGGCACATGAGTATCCAGGAATTACAGGAAGGGTGGAATTTAAATGAGAAAAACAAATGGATTAATAGGAAAGCAGGCAAGAATTAGACGAGGGAGTCAGCACAAAGACATTTACTCAAGAACAAGATGAAGAGACAGATAAGAGAATGGAAGAAGAACCCAGTAGTGGGGGAATCAGTGATGTAGAAGTTAGAAGGGCATTAGACAGGTGTGGGATAAAATATCAGTGGAGAGAGCACAGAGACAGGAGTGTGGCTCAGAAGGACCTTCAGGAAGGAGTCTTCTTCTTCTTCTTCTTTCGGCTGCTCCTGTTAGGGGTCGCCACAGCGGATCATCTTCTTCCATATCTTTCTGTCCTCTGCATCTTGTCCTGTTACACCCATCACCTGCATGTCCTCTCTCACCACATCCATAAACCTTCCCTTAGGCCTTCCTCTTTTCCTCTTCCCAGGCAGCTCTATCCTTAGCATCCTTCTCTCAATATATCCAGCATCTCTCCTCTGCACATGTCCTAACTAACACAATCTCACCTCTCTGACTTTGTCTCCCAACCGTCCAACTTGAGCTGACCCTCTAATGTCCTCATTTCTAATCCTGTCCATCCTCGTCACACCCAATGCAAATCTTAGCATCTTTAACTCTATCACTTCCAGCTCTGTCTCCTGTGCCACCGTCTCCAGCTGGTAGCTGGTCTCTCTACCGTCCTGTAGACCTTCCCTTACACTCTTGCTGTTACCCGTCTGTCACAAATCACTCCTGACACTCTTCTCCACCCATTCCACCCTGCCTGCACTCTCTTCTTCACTTCTCTTCTGCACTCCCCATTACTCTGTACTGTTGATCTCAAGTATTTAAACTCCTCCACCTTCACCAACTCTACTCCCTCATCCTCACCATTCCACTGAGCTCCCTCTCATTCACACACATGTATTCTGTCGTGGTGGTCCTACTGACCTTCATTCCTCTCCTCTCTACAGCATATATCCACCTCATATCCACCAGTTAAACTCATTAATGTTTGTTTAATTTGAATAGAATATAAATTTCTTCCATAGTCATAGACAATGGTATGGTCTTTTCACCCTATAAGTTAGTAAAAATTAGAACCTTCTTGCTATAACTGAGAAACAGTGTGATAATAAGCTCAGTTGTTGGTTAGAACAGATTCTAGTACATAGGGACTTAAAAGACCCATTTTCTACTCAGAAATGGGATAAGCATACAGTTTTCTGACCGTCGTTTAGAAATGGTTCAGGAATGTTAAGCAAATAGTGACAATTTGAAATGTAACAAGAATTAAGCTTTGAACAGAACTTTTCTTAACAATAATTTTTCCTTTTTTTGCTATTTTAATTTTCTTTTTTGTGTGAAATGTTTTTACTTTGAAATTTAACTATAACTTTTAAAAAACGATGACATTTTGTCTGTGGAATCATTTCGGCGCATCAGGCTTTTGTTGAATCCCATTTTTTTGAGTTGGAGCTGCTGAACTTTGGTAACTTTGGAAAAACGCAGCTACATTTTCGTCAGAAAACTTGCCATCTGAAGGCCTTGAACTTCAACTGGAATCTACCATCTGAGGACAGAGGACACTTCTGCTCCAGAACTCATCAACGAAAGAAAAAGAACTGAGCTATTCCGAGGTGCTGTGCTCTTATCTTCTATCTCTGCATGATCGTAAATGAAAGCAAGGTCGCCTACCTGTACTTACACTACAAGAGACTGTGATATTATAAAAGACATTGTGGATGATCGGTTGTGCTTTTGCCTGAGTCATGAAAGCCTCGCTGTAAGGACGTCTGTTGTCAGCGTTTGACTGTGACGTTTGTTGCTGTCAGGAATCACGCTGTCAGTCATTCGAGCTGCTGTCATGGCAACGTCTAAGCATAGCTCAAGTGAAGTCGGGAGTGATTTGAGTACAGATTCAAAGCCAGAGAATATAATTAGAGATCTTAAAGGTCACATAAGTCGGAGGAAAGATCAGCTTTCTGTGCTTATGACTGAAATTGAAAGCCTTAAAGAAACTAAAGAAAATCTTTTAGAAGTAGCGCAAAAGCTTGAAATCTTTTGTAAGACGCACAGTCAGATTGAGGAGCTGCATAAAAGATTACTATCAGCGCTAAGTAAAGAAGGCGTGATTAAGAAACAGAAAACGACATTTGTGGAAAATTCTAAGAAATGGAACGAATTTATTGACACTACAACGGCATGGCTGAAAGATACGAATAGCCTGTTAACACACACATCTGATGAACAGTTAGTTAATCAATTCGAAGAGATGCAATTGCAAGAACGGGATCGCACAAAGTCAAAAGTACGGAAGGCTTCTCCTCAGTTAAAGCACGCTTTGGATATTAAATGTGACTCTTTCGCTCAGAAAACCACTGCAGCATCATCACCTTCTTCAGCAGTGTTGGTTGAACAATCGACACTTGATAGTATCCTACAAATGCTACATGAACTTAAAGTTAAAGTGGAAGGATAGGAACAATCCACAACTAGCACAAATACCGACGCTCAGAGCTCCAGAAATGATATACTAGACATATTAGCGCGAAGTCAAGTCAAATATCTGAAGAATCAAGCCGAATGTCAGAAAGCAATCACTGAAATGGCTAAATTGTTAACCCAACAAAACACAGCTACTGCTCCACCACCTCCTGCACTGCGTGGTGAAGTACCACACAGACAGGTCCCTTTATTTTCAAGTGACCCACTGGCTTATGCAAACTTCATCAGAGCCTTTGATTACGCTGTAGGTGATGTATTAGCAAACTCACAAGACAAATTAGATTACTTGATTCAATTTACAAGAGGACCAGCTCAAGAAATGATTAATGGTTGTACACGATTGCCACTAGATCAAGGTTATGAAAAAGCTAGAAAGCAGCTTGAAAGTTACTATGGCAACCAAGCATTTATAGTAGGTGCGTACATAAGTAAAGCATTGAAGTGGCCACAAATAAAACAAAATGATGGAGAGGTCTTGAGAGACTATGCAACCTTTCTTGATAACTGTATGGACTCCATGACTAAAGCAAGAAATCGAGCAGCATTTAATAACAATGACAATATCCGTACTATACTCTCAAAGCTCCCACATATGTTACAAAATATGTGAGGAAACATAGCTTATGAAATTGAAGAAGAAGAAGAAAGAGAGATAGACATTCGCGATTTAACTACCCTTTTACATAAACAGGCTAAGATATTTATGCATCCTATTAATGGCAGCACAGAGAAAAAGGAAAAGACCGACCAGGTTATGTCTCCTCTTAAGTGTGGACAGAAATCAGGAGGTATCTGCACTGCAAGTATATCTGATGCTGCTGGCAAGGGGACTCAAGAAATCTCTGTCAAAAAGACTGTTAATGATACATGTGCATTTAAAAAGCCTTGCAATAGCCAGCATTTCCTTGCTGAATGTAGTAAAATCAAAGAACTGCCACATAAAGAAAGAATTGACTTTTTGAAATCTAAAGGTTTATGCTTTTGCTGTCTCAAACAGGGGCACCTTGGTAAGAATTGTAAAGAAAGAATGAAATGTCAGACATGTTCTTTTCAGCACCCAGACATCCTGCACATCAAAAAAGAGAGTGGAGCAACATCTAATGCTACAGCCAGTGTGGCAACACCTACTGAAAAGGAAACAGAGACTGGAACTTGCCCCTTTACTGGGGCCGGAGAAGAATGCACACTGCAAGTAGTTCCTGTTAAGGTAAAATCTAAGAAGAGTGAGAGGTATGTAGAAACATAGGCCTTTATAGACCTCTGCAGTACAGTAACAATTTGCACTGAAAGGCTCCAGAGACAATTAAACCTTCAAGGGAGAAGAACACAAGTATTCCTCAAAACTATGCGTAACTAGGATGATGATTCAAAGATGCTAACCCAATGTTCTGTCTTATCAGATTTACAAGTCTGTGGTCTCAATGATGATGAATATATTGATTTGCCAAAGGTCTTCACACAGGTCTCTATTCCAGTGAACAGAGAAAGTATTCCACTACAAGAAGGTCTCGATAAGTGGGCATATCTTAAAGAGGTACGTCTATCTCATATTGACCCTGAAGTTGATCTTTTAATAGGAATCAACTACCCAGAAGTCTTCGAGCAGTCACGATTCATACCTAGCCAAGGAGGTGGACCTCATGCCATGAAGACTGCACTTGGATGGGTGGTTGGTGAACCATACAAAGAGACAGATGACCTCGCAAAACAAAGTGGTAAGATGCCCAAACATTCAATCAATCGTGTGTCAATAACAGAGATTGAGGATATGTTGCTGCAACAGTATAACACAGATTTATAGATAGATAGATAGATAGATAGATAGATAGATAGATAGATAGATAGATAGATAGATAGATAGATAGATAGATAGATAGATAGATAGATAGATAGATAGATACTTTATTAATACCAAGGGGAAATTCACATTCTCCAGCAGCAGCATACTGATACAATAAACAATATTAAATATTTTGAGGTATCCTGTATCTACTCGACCCGAGGAGCTTCCACTACAGTATATAAACATGAGTAACAAGAAGAAAGATCAGAAAGAACCAGAAAAGAAACTTAAAGTTACACCAAAGTCTAGACAGACATCAAGCTCAAGTACGAGGTACAGCCTCTCGGAGACTGACCTGGAACAGACAGACAAATGTGCAGACTTCCTAACACCCCGCTCCACTGGTTTGTCTCCAGTGGAGAGCAAAAATGGGAGCGAGGGCGCAGGTGATGCAGGTCACGATGGATCGCCGATTTCTGAAATTTCAGAAGCTCACTTGAAACTAGAAAAGGCCTTGCAGTACGTGCTCTCATCTACTCCTCGCGAACTCGAAGCATCGGCTGCAACAGGGGCTGCAATTCCACCCGCAGAGCAGGAAAGCCAAAACAATCTGTCCGAAATGAAGGAGATGCTCACAACACTTGCCACGGCCACAAGTGATCTTAAGAAAGACATTCAGAGAAATACGAAGAAAGAAAGAAGTGACATGCTTAAAACAATCGAGGAACTGTGGCTTGAGCTGCGGCAGGAGCTGCAGGAGCTGTGCCAGGATAATAAAGACCTGGAAATGCGTCTATTTAATCGTTTTGATGCGACCTTTAAAGGTATAGTGAGGAAATTATAGGAACACATTGAAGAAAATACATCCAAACTGAAACACCTTACCGATCAGCTGGATGACATGAAGCAGGCATTCACAGCTCGAATTGAAACAGCGGAACAATTGGCGTCTAACGCCGATGAAAAAGCTACAGCTGCGAATTCCGAATGCAAAAAACTCGGAGACAGACTTGCCGCTCTGGAAGATGGATGCAGAAGGAATAATATTAGAATTGAAGGTCTACCTGAGAAACGAGAAAGTACAAACCCAGTGAAATTCGTAGCTGAGCTATTCTCTAAAATAATTGGAAAGGACTTTAAATCAGACGCCGAGATAGCTGCACCTTATCGCATACGGGGATCAAATACCTTTAAACTTAGGTCTTTTATTGTTCGCTTTGAGTGAATACGATGTAAGCTTGATGTGATGGCACTTCTTAGACACAAGCAAGAGATTATATTTGAAAATAATCTCATTCGTATTTTCCCGGACTTTTCGCCTTCAATAGCTGCAAAACGTGCAGCCTTCTTCAACATTAGACGGCTGTTACGGAAAGCCGATATCAAATACAGCCTCTTGTATCCCGCCAAACTGAAAGTGGAAATTCAAGGGCAATTTTACGTATTTTCCAGCAAGGAAGAAGCTGAAAAGGAACTAAAGAAGCTGTTCCCGACACTCTTTTGAAAGTCAATAATGAGCCGTATCCTGTCATGGCATGGCAAGGAGTTATCACCAGCTGTCTGATCCACTTGTAAAGATACAGGTATTATAATTATACATCCTTTTCTCTACTTGGACACTTTATGTCCATGTTTTAATTATAGTTATAGACGTGAGTGTGTGGAAGTAATTAATAGTAGGGTTTTTTTTTTTTTTTTTTTTTTTTTTTTTTTTTTTTCTGTCTTTTTTTTTCTTTTACTACCCTAAAGGAGACTGTTTAACATCATACCCTTGGTTTATTGTTATTTCTATAATTGTTTATTGTTATTTCTATAATTGCATTAGGATTTACTATGCTTATTTTAGACCACTTTTTAACACCATTCCCAGAGTTCATTACTTTATTATTTTAATATATTAAAATTGCTCAAGATTATATTTTAATCTTAAAGTATGTTAATGATTATATTTTTGGCAGATAGTATTTAGACTCTAGCTGCAATAGATAACTGTACTTTGTTTTAATTCTCAAACGCTGCTGCGGGGGTGGGGGGGTGAGCTTGTTTTGTTTTGGACGTGCTCTGTCTCTCGGTATGTCAGAGGACTGGGACATGGTGAAGTGGGGTCTAGCCTCATGTGGGGAGGCAAAATGGGGGGTGGGGGGATATTGGGGGGAGAGAAAGAGAGCAGGCTATATCTAATCTATCCTTTTAATCCTTATAATTATAACTTAAAAATAGGCTGTATGGCAATGACTCGTGGGGAAATTGGAAATTAAGTTTAAAACCACCTCACTACCAATGAAGACTATAAAATGACATCAAAAACTCAGAATCAATGTCTCCATGATGGGACGATTAATTTTGTGAGCTGGAATGTTAAAGGCCTGAATCACGAATAAAAGAGAAAGAAAGTAGGCTCTCACCTAACAGGCTTAAACGCTAAAATAGTATTCTTACAGGAGACCCACTTACTAAGCAAGGATCAGCTCCGGCTGCAAAAAGACTGGACTGGCCAAATGTTCCATTCCAGCTTTACCAAGAAAACTAGAGGAGTGGGAATTCTCATACACAGAACAGTTCCATTTGTAGCATCGGATGTAGTATCGGATCCTGAAGGGAGATATGTGATAGTCACGGGCAACTTATTTAACAGTAAAATGATTTTGATAAATGTTTATGCACCCAATGTTGATGATAAGGAATTCATGCAAAATCTATTTGCATCCATTCCCTTTGTGGACACTCATAAAATTAGAATGGCTGGGGATTTTAATTGTGTTTTAAATCCACTCTTAGATAGGACTCCTGTGACAGGGGGGACAACATCTAACACTGCAAAGACAATTACACAGTTTGTAACTGACCATAACTTATCAGACCCCTGGAAGTTTTTAAACCCAAACTCAAGAACATATTTGTTCTACTCACCAGTGCATCATAGCTACTCAAGAATTGATTATTTCTTTATAGATAATAATTTCCTGCCTATGATTAAATCATGCAACTATGACACAATTGTTACCTCTGACCATGCACCTCTGGTCTTGGAGTTAAAATCATTATGCCCCTCACACTCACCTCGTAGATGGCGTCTTAACCCTCTTCTATTAGCAGACGAGAACTGCACAGAATTTATATCTAAACAAATCAGCTTCTTCCTAGAGACAAACACGCCCACAGAGGTTTCTGCAGGAACACTCTGGGAAACTCTAAAAGGCCTTCTTAAGAGGACAGATTATTTCATATCTTTACCACAGAAATAAATTAGAAACCAAGAAAGTGTCAGAGCTAAGAAGAGAAATTACTAGAATAGATGAAGAACAAGCCAGGCACCCAAGTGGGGCTCTTCATAGGAAAAGGCAGGCTCTGCATACAGAACTCAACATCTTGACAACTAAAGAAACTGAACAACTTATTTATAAATCAAGACATCATTACTATGAACACGGAGAGAAAGCTAATAAGCTTTTAGCTCAACAAATCCACAAACAAGAAGTTCACAATGCAATACCAGTAATCACCAACATGAATGGAGATGAAATCATTGACCATAAAAACATAATGCACACATTTAGAGAGTACAGTAATCCCTCCTCCATCGCGGGGGTTGCGTTCCAGAACCCCCCGCGAAAGGTGAAAATCCGTGAAGTACAAACCATATGTTTATATGGTTATTTTTATATTGTCATGCTTGGGTCACAGATTTGCACAGAAACACAGGAGGTTGTAGAGAGACAGGAGCTTTATTCAAACACTGCAAACAAACATTTGTCTCTTTTTCAAAAGTTTAAACTGTGCTCCATGACAAGACAGAGATGACAGTTCTGTCTCACAATTAAAAGAATGCAAACACATCTTCCTCTTCAAAGGAGTGCGCGTCAGGAGCACAGAATGTCCGAAAGAGGGGAGGAAAGCAAACAAATCAATAGGGCTGTTTGGCTTTTAAGTATGCGAAGCACCGCGGCACAAAGCTGTTGAAGGCGGCAACTCACACCCCCTCCGTCAGGAGCAGAGAGAGAGAGAGGGAGAGAGAGACAGAGAGACAGAGAAAAACAAACAATCAAAAATCAATATGTGCCCTTCGAGCTTTTAAGTATGCGAAGCACCGTGCAGCATGTCACTTCACGAAGCAGCTGCAAAGAAGGGAGCAACATGAAGATAATCTTTCAGCATTTTTAGACGAGCGTCCGTATCATCTAGGTGTGCGAACAGCCCCCCTGCTCAATCCCCCTACGTCAGGATCAGAGAATGTCGGCGCAAGAGAGAGAGAGAAAAGTACGTTGGGTAGCTTCTCAGCCATCTGCCAATTGCCTCCCTTGTATGAAATCAACTGGGCAAACCAACTGTGGAAGCATGTACCAGAAATTAAAAGACCCATTGTCCGCAGAAATCCGCGAACCAGCAAAAAATCCGCGATATATATTTAAATATGCTTACATATAAAATTCGCAATAGAGTGAAGCCGCGAAAGGCGAAGCGAGATATAGCGAGAGATTACTGTACTATAAAACCTTATACTCTACTGAGTTTAAAGAAGACAACAAACAATCTAATTCATTTCTGGATACATTACAGATACCACAAATAGCTACTTTTACAACAACAACAACATTTATTTATATAGCACATTTTCATACAAAAAGTAGCTCAAAGTGCTTTACATAATGAAGAAAAGAAGAATAAAAGACAAATAAGAAATTAAAATAAGACAACATTAGTTAACATAGAAAGGAGTAAGGTCCGATGGCCAGGGTGGACAGAAAAAACAAAAAAAAACTCCAGAAGGCTGGAGAAAAAAATAAAATCTGTAGGGGTTCCAGGCCACGAGACCGCCCAGTCCCCTTTGGGCATTCTACCTAACATAAATGAAATAGTCCTCTTTGTAGTTAGGGTTCTCACGGAGTCACTTGATGCTGATGGTTATACAGACTTCTGGCTTTTAATCCATCCATCATTGTTGGAACATCATGGTGCTTTGGGTAGATGGTGGTGGCACAAGCCACCACCAATAGGACACCGGAAAAGAAACAGAAGAGAGAGTAGGGGTTAGTACAAATTTTGAATGAATAGTTATTATAATGAATTGGATATACAGAGTGTCAGGATTAAATTACAGTGAAGTTATGAGAAGGCCATGTTAAAGTAATGTGTTTTCAGTAGTTTTTTAAAGTGCTCCACTGTATTAGCCTGGCGAATTCCTACTGGCAGGCTATTCCAGATTTTAGGTGCATAACAGCAGAAGGCCGCCTCACCACTTCTTTTAAGTTTTGCTCTTGGAATTCTAAGGAGACACTCAGTTGAGGATCTGAGGTTGCGATTTGGAATATAAGGTGTCAGACATTCCGATATATAAAATGGGGCGAGATTATTTAAAGCTTTATAAACCATAAGCAGAATTTTAAAGTCAATTCTGAATGACACAGGTAACCAGTGTAGTGACATCAAAACTGGAGAAATGTGTTCGGATTTTCTTTTCCTGGTAAGGATTCTAGCAGCTGCATTCTGCACTAACTGCAAACGATTGATGTCTTTTTTGGGGAGTCCTGAGAGGAGTGCATTACAGTAATCTAGCCGACTAAAGACAAACGCATGAACTAATTTCTCTGCATCTTTCGATGATATAAGAGGTCTAGAAGCTATAAAGACACTTCAAGGCGGGAAATCAGCAGGCCCTGATGGCTACCCTGTAGAATTTTATAAGAAATTCTCCACTCAGCTAGCTCCCCTCTTATTTGCAACATTTACAGAAGCTAGAAACAATCAAATTCTACCTCAAACTTTTCGTCAAGCATTAATCACGTCTTTCCTAAACAAACTAAGGATCTTGTTACAATGTGCATCATACAGACCAATTTCACTCCTGAATAATGATGTTAAGATACTCTCAAAAATTCTAGCTAGAAGGATGGAGAAAGTGCTGCGCCTCGGTAATATCTGAGGATCAAATTGGATTTATTAAAGGCCGACACTTATCTTCCAATCCTCGATGCCTGTTTAATGTAATATATTCACCAGCAAAGTCAAACACCCCAGAGATATTATTATCATTGGATGCAGAAAAAGCATTTGATATGATTGAATGGAACTACCTCTTCACTGCATTGGAGAAATTTGGGTTTGGCCCGAATATTTGTGCATGGATCAAACTACTGTATACCAATCCAGAAGCTTCAGTTTGTATTAACAACATTTGTTCAGACTACTTTAAACTAGAACGTGGTACCAGACAAGAATGCCCCTTGTCACCACTGCTGTTTGCAATCGCCATTGAACCAAAATGGTCCATTGTCGAAATTCTTATCAGATAAAGGGGATTATCAGAGAAGGACTGGAACAGAAAATTTCTCTATACTCAGATGATATGGTTTTATACGTATCAGACCCAGAAAACACTGTGCCTGCAGTTTTAACAGCACTTACAGAGTTTCATAAGATCTCTGGTCTCAGAATTAATTTGAATAAAAGTATACTCTTTCCAGTGAATTCACAAGCATATAATATTAGATTAGACACCCTACCTTTTACCATAGCAGATCAGTTTAAATACCTAGGGGTAAATATCACAAGTAAACACAAAGCGCTTTATCAACAAAATTTTGTTGTTTGTATGGAAAAAATTAAGTAGACTTGCATAGATGGTCAACCCTTCATCTCACTCTAACTGGAAGAATTAACATTGTTAAGATGAATATCCTCCCTAAGCTTTTTTATTTCAAAACATTCCAATATACATCAATAAATCATTTTTTAAGCAATTAGACTCAACCATAACCTCATTTATTTGGAACTCAAAACACCCACGTATCTGAAGAGCGACCCTACAAAGACCTCAGGCAGAAGGTGGCATGGCTCTACCTAATTTTCAGTTTTATTACTAGGCAGCAAACATACAAGCCATAAAAACCTGGACACAAATAAATGAACAAACACAGGCTTGGCCCGCAATAGAAATAAAATCCTGTAGCACATCTTTATATTCCCTGCTCTGCGCTCCAATAAATGCAAATCACCGCAAATATACTAATAACCCAATTGTGCTTCACTCACTCAGAATATGGAACCAATGTAGAAAGCAATCTAAGATGGAAAATCTTTTATCCGTGGCACCTTTGCAGGAGAACCACCTCTTTCAACCCTCACAAACATATCTAGTTTTTAATATCTGGAAAAGATTTGGGATAAAATTGCTCAGAGATCTTTATATAGACAATATCTTTGCATCCTTTGAACAATTACATTCCAAATTTAACATTCCAGCTACACATTTCTTTCATTATCTTCAGATTAGAAACTTTGTTAAACAGAAACTGCCCGATTTTCCTCATCTCGCACCCTCCACCATGCTGGAAAAAATAATGCTCAATTTCGAGGACTTAGACACCATCTTTGCAATATATAAAATTTTATTAGAGTCCCTTCCTTTTAAAAGTATGACCTACTTGGTAGCTTCCGGTTTGAGTGAACGCTGGCAGGACTGGTTGCCGCTGCTCGCCGGTAACCAGACCATGTGATTTTGCTAGACTAGTGATTTTGATGGTATTTTTTTTTTTGCCATTTTTGCTGACATCTCTGCGTGGCTGTACTGTATATGCTGTGTATGCATTTAGCTTCAGCCTAACCCCCGTTTCGTTTGAAACTTACCGGTTTGTTCTCTGGACGCCTGAGCTGCCTGTGGCCTCCTCGCCTACAATGTGGACTGGTAGGATATTCGCCTGGTTAATGTTTGTTGGGAGTCTTCCATCGCTCGTTATCCAACCCGCGACTGTCCTCCTCCAGTACCCAGCTGCTGAGCTTCTTCGACTGCGTCTTATCCAGTCTGTGCCTTTGCTGTCGGTGCTGTATTTCGACCCGGACGTCATACTTCTCCCTCGTCGGAGATACATCCACCGTGGGTCCCGTCGGAGATTCCGAACGGTTGCCTCGAAAGGAATTAACTCTTTTTGGTCTGATTTTCGGCACCCTCCACATAACACAGATAGGAACGCTGACCATAGCGTGTTGGCCAGTTTAGCTCGGTCGACTAACACCACTGTGAAATGTGACAGCAACATTGTCAGCTTTGGTCTACCGAACATCCGCTCACTCACGAGCAAGGGAAGGGACATCTCATTCAGGATCTCCTCATTGACCGTAAGTTTGACTTTCTCTGTTTAACTGAGACTTGGCAGCAACCTCAAGACTTTTCACAACTTAATGAATGCACCGTCCCGGGGTTTGTTTACACTTGTCAACCCCATACCTCTGGCCGTGGAGGAGGTGTTGCGATAATTTATCGCGAGAAGTGGAAAGTCCTGCCGTTGCCTGCTCCTGCTGTTAGCTCTTTTGAATCAACTGTGTGTCAATTGTCTGGGCCAGTTCCTACCATCATTACAACTGTCTACCGTCCTCCTAAGTCAAACAACAATTTTTTGAACGATCTTTCTACTTTCCTTACCCATTTATCTATAATTACTCCAAATATAATTCTGCTGGGGGATTTTAATATACATCTGGACAATATCAATATCCCTCTCACTAGAGACTTTTTATCTTGCCTGGAGGTTTTAGGATACCAGCAGCACACTGATGTTCCTACCCATTGTAAAGGACATATCTTGGACCTGATCTGCTGCTCTGGTGTTGTTCCTTATGATGTTACAGCAGATGAACTCACTATAACCGATCATTTTCTCCTTTCATTCAATGTCAAACTTACCTTTTCTGTTCCTAAGCTTCCACGTCTCATAGCCTTTCGTAACATTAAGAATATTAACTTGAATTTGCAGTCTTCTAGAACTGATTCTCAAATGGACTTTTATAATTTATCCACTCCCATAGAACTGGTCTCATATTATAACACTTGTCGTAATGGTATTCTTAATTCTCTTGCTCCGCTTAAAACCAGATCTGTTTCTTTTTCTTTTTCTGCCCCCTGGTTTACGCCTGAACTTCGGCTTCTGAAAGCTAAAGGCAGGCAACTTGAAAGGTTGTTTAAAAAATCCGGACTCTTTGTCCACAAAGAGATGTATAAAAATCATCTTCTCTATTACAAGGATTGTATAGCTCAAACCAAATCTAATTACTATACTCAGTTAATTACTCGTAATACAGGTAACACCAAGTCTTTGTTTTCTTTACTTAATAATGTTACACAACCTCCAGACTCTTTACCATCTCACCTTTACTCAACTGCTTTCTGTAATTCTCTTATGTCTTTTTTCAATGAGAAAATTCAAAAGATACATCAGCACCTTGGTCCAGATCCTCTCTGTATTCCTTCTGAACTACACTCGTCTATTCACTCTTTCTCTTCTTTCCAGATTCCCACTCCCTCTGAAATCTCAGATCTCATCTGCAAATCCAAGTCATCTACTTGTCAGCTGGACCCCCTGCCTACAGTTCTGGTTAAAGCCTGCCTCCCCTCTCTAGTCCCTCTCATTTCTGCCATCATTCACTCTTCTCTCACTACTGGTATTATTCCCTCATCTTTTTAAAACTGCTGCTATAACCCCAATACTAAAAAAAACCTGGTGCTGATCCTGCTAATTTCAATAATTTTCGCCAAATTTCTAACTTGCCCTTTATCTCCAAAATTCTTGAAAAAATAGTAGCTATCCAACTTCACACCCACTTATCTCACAATAATCTTTATGAAAAGTTCCAGTCTGGTTTTCGCCCTCTTCACATCCCAAACCACCGCTGTTACTTCTGGTGTGCCCCAGGGCTCTGTCCTGGGGGCCTCTTCTTTTTATTATTTACCTTCTTCCCCTTGGCAATATTTTTCGCAAATATAACATTAATTTTCACTGTTATGCTGATGACACCCAGCTCTACCTTGCTGGTAAACCCACCTCCCCTTTTCCACCACCCTCGCTTATTGACTGCATCTCTGAAATTAAATCCTGGTTTTCTTTGAATTTTCTTAAATTAAACAGTGACAAAACTGAGGTTCTCCTCATTGGTTCAAAATCATCATTATCCAAAACCAATAATCTGTCTCTTATTATTGATAACTCTGTTGTTTCCCACATCATCTCAGGTCAAGAGTCTGGGTGTCATCCTCGACAGTACTCTATCTTTCCATGTCACATTAATAACATCACCCGGTCTGCTTTCTTCCACCTACGTAATATTAATCACATTCACCCCTCCCTCACTCCTCATACCACCGCCATTCTTGTTCATAGTCTTGTCACTTCTCGGCTGGACTACTGCAATTCACTCCTCTACGGTCTCCCTAATAAATCTCTTCATAAGCTTCAGTTAGTCCAGAATTCTGCAGCACGTATCATCACTCGAACCCCATCTATTCATCATATTACTCCGGTCTTGCAGCAGCTTCATTGGCTCCCGATCAAGTTTCGTACTGATTTTAAGATTCTGCTATTAACATTTAAGGCCATCCATAACCTCGCCCCTCCATATCTGTCTGACCTTCTTCATGTTGCCATTCCCTCCTGTAACCTTAGATCCTCTTCCTCCACCCATCTGACCGTCCCTCCCGCCCGTCTAACCACCATGGGGAGCAGAGCTTTCAGCCATTCTGCTCCCAAGCTCTGGAATTCATTACCTGCGGAGCTCTGAAATATCAAATCATATTCATCCTTCAAATGTAAACTTAAAACACATCTGTTTTAGATGGCTTTTTCTTTTTCCTTCTGATTACAGTGGTTTTGTTGGTTTTAATTTTTAGATTTTCTGATGTTTCAAGTTGTTTATACTTATGTCTTTTATTTATTTATTGATTGTTCGGTGTCCTTGAGTTCTCTGAAAGGCGCCTTGTATAAATAAAATGTTATTATTATTATTAAAAATCCAAGAGGACATTGGGAAAAAGATCTCTCAATTAATATATCAGAAAAGGAGTGGAAGGTAGCAATGGAGAGAATTCACTCGAGCTCCATATGTGCAAAGCATAGAATTATTCAACTCAAAATTATATATCAAGCTCATCTGTATCACTTAAAACTGTCCAAAATATTTCCAGGGCAAGATCCAACCTGCGAACGCTGCAACCAAGCTCCTGCCTCACTGGGTCACATGTTATGGGCCTGCACCAAACTAACATCATTTTGGACCAAAAATTTTTAAGTGCCTTTCAGACAGCCTTGGTGTCACAATCCCTCCTAACCCATTAACAGCTCTGTTCGGGGTTCTTCCAGATGGACTTGAAGTGGAGAAGGACAAGCAAACGGTGATTGCATTCACTACACTTTTGGCACGCAGACTTATATTGTTAAATTGGAAGAATCCTAACTCTCCTCTGATAAGTCAGTGGGAAACCGATGTTTTATATTATTTGAAATTGGAAAAAATCAAATTCTCAGTTAGAGGATCTGCACAGAACTTTTTTCAAAACCTGGCAGGATCTAATCAACAATATTTTAGAATAAGTAGAAATAACTCTTTCCGCATCTCTTTCCCTTCTCCATTTATCTTTATTGCCCTATCAAACTTAAAATTTAGATATGCTTACGAGCTTTAAGTATTACTCCTTTGGCTATGCTCTCCTTCTCAGGGGTGGGGGTTGGTTTGTTGTTAATCCTATTTTTTGTAAAAATTGATCTAATTTGTACGGAAGGATTATAATAAAATTAATAAAATAATAAAAAAAAAAAACAAACACAAAAAAACCACAGATTTCCCAAAACGTAGCTGTGAAGAAAAGGAGGAGATGTTACAGGAGGACATCAAGTTCATGCGCATTTCCGCAGAATCTGTGAGACTGGTAGGTGGCCACTATTGTTTAAATTTACCTTTGAAGGATGAAACACTTCAAATGCCAAGCAATCGCCGTATTGCAGAGCAGCGTGACCAGTATAAGGCAGGGGGTATGTGTCGAAACTGTTAAGCAAAGATGATTGATGACCTTAAGCCCCACCCCCTTTCCTCTGATTGGTGGATGTGAATGCTGGCCCCACCCCTCCACCTGATTGGTGGCCGTGGAGGACGGCCCTGCCCGCTGGCAGTGGATTGGTGAATGACAACCTGTCCCCGCCCAGACAACCGCCCACCCACCTGATTAGTTTGATGGACATCTCTTATTCAGATCTGTGAAATGCACTTCTACATAAAAAATGCTATTACCAAGCATCAACAGAATTTCTAAAAACTTTGTATCATACAAAGCACCCTGAGTACCAAAGTGATTATAACATGTTGATGGAAATGCTATTTTAAATTAAAGCCTGAACAAGATAACTGTTTTCTATTCAACATATAAAATGTTTAGTAAATAAAGAGAGACTAAAATACAATTTATAACAAAAATGGAACACAGATGGACCGCTGAATAACCGAGGGAATCTAATTTACAAATACATAGAGTGTTTTACAAATAAGCCCCTACAACCTAAATCTACAAAGAGGAAGGGCCAGTTGCAGTGGTGAGATTGATCCAAAGCTGACATACTGGTTGAAATGGTAAATTCAGAGCAGAGCTTTTAAAAGTGAGAAGTCTGGATTTTTACACCATATGTTTAAGTTACTACTGTCACAGAAACTTACAAAATGTAGGTATAACAGTTAAAAACCTAAAGAGAATAATGAATGGAGTGGAAGCAAAATGTTCTGATCCACCAAAAAATAAGGTTTACCGAACAATGCACAAGATGGAAAAAGGTGGTGCAGATTTAAAAAAGAAAGTGAAATCCTGATCCTTAATAGACCCTGACTAGTACCGTGTTAATATATTGGATACTCTGTGCCTGGTGAAATAGCTTAAAACATCCCTAGTATCACACTCACTCAACCCTCTGCTGAAGAAGCCTCGTTGCGCTGTTAAAAAACTCAGCAAAAAAAAAAAAAAAAACCGTTAAAAAGACCAAAAAAAAGCCCCTTTAAATTAGAAAGGAGGATTTCTCTGAGCCCTATTAAGTGCGACCATTCCTTTCATTACTAGTTTAATAGGTTCGAGAGTATAAAAATATGAATACTCGCGTAAGATGTGCCTTGAAAATAAAAGGCTCCAATGCGGACAGAAAGCTCCGGTTTCCAGCGACCTTTTAAATGCTACAGAAAGTGAACTGGATAAACAAATGAAATTCATACTTGAATATGGTGACTTGAGCTCCGAGGCAAAAGTAAAACTTTATACGACCGTCTTACAAAGATACCTGACCTTTGTGAAAAAAGCGGATAAAGAAACAGGTACCACAGAAAAATGTATACAAACAAACTTTTTCAAGTCTAAAGACGTAAATAAAAACAGACAGCCAGGTCTCAGGTTCCCTGTGTATTAAGATATAATCTCATACATACAGGTACATCTTATACTATTCATTTACCCCATTATTCAACAATACACTTGATACTTCTAAAAATCATCCGGACTTTGGGGATACTAGGCTGTATTAAAATAATTACATTTCATTTAGAGGAATGAATGAAAACACCGTTGCAGTAAGCTCCTGGTCCCTGTTCAGGGTTCAGTCAATCTGTCTCCAATCAGCTGTCCAAATGAAAGTTTATAAAGCAAAAATGTTTCGTTATCTCAGACTTTTAAAAACAGGCGGCTCCATGCAGAGAACACACATCTACAGTGACAGTCCGTTTCGAATGATTACGTATTTCACAAGCCGTCCCTTCTGTATGTAGTTCAGAATACTGACATCTTATTATGTCAGAGCTAATACACAACCGGTCTGCGCTTTTAAACCACTCCTGAAAATTCTCAGTGGGGAGGTCCTGTTTGAATTTCCAGACGCTGAGACAAAAACAAATTGAACGGATTACCCGTTTCGGTAACAGAAAAAACTGCAATTGCTTACTTCAGTCGTATGAACATTGACCATTAATCGTCGTACATGTAGATAGATAGAAATAAAATGCTGCAACTTGTACACGCACTCACGCCTACACACAGAGAGATGGTACTGAACATAATAATTAACGGTAACCTATGAGCATTTTTGAATTTAAAGCCCCAGCCCCTCTCGTTTTAAACAGATATCATTTTTTAAAAAGGGAATTATGTAAGTATCAACTTGGAAATAATAATATTAAGGATAAAACATAAGGATTCAGCCTTCCGTTTTTTAAAACATACTCGTTTAACACGTATAAGAATCAATAATATGCCATACCGTGATCTTAACTGCCGTGACTCTCAGTATTTTTAAAAAGTCACCTTTGTAATAATGAGCTCTTTTTAAGCCACTGTCTTTCTGTAGGTAAGTCTGATTTTACACAGACCCCGGAAGATAAACCCTGAGGTTAAAGGTCTGTATGTGTGAACATTTCTTGTATCAGCCACCAGTTTGCACCGCACCCCACAGCTGAAGTGTGAATCAGCTCTCTTCTGGAACCAACACCCCCTCCCCCAGCCATGCGGGCCGCTTGCTTCCACAATGTGTTTCCTTAGGGCCAGCTGAAGATACATATATTTAAAATGGGAGGCATTTGATAGAATTGGGGCTTGTTTTAGATCGATTTTAATAAAAAATTATAATTACAAATTATACAGCAGAGGATAGATTTTTTTATATGTATCAAACGTGATTTAAAAGGAAACTGCTGCGTGTGATTTTTAAAGGGGCTGATAGCAAACTAGTTAACTTTAAAAGAACCACCCGTCGTGGAAAGACTATAGCGGCACGCTCACGATCGGCCAGCCAGCAGGGGTGGGAGATTACACACAGTTGTTTGCAAGCTAGCTCGCAGGGTTTCACACAACAGGGCCTGTCAGTTTGCGGGCCTATGACGTTTCGTATGCGCTTAGCAGCGCAGGGGCTCACACAGGTTGCAGCTTCCAGCTACAGTCACGTGCCTGCTTGTATGCGCAAAGCAGCTGACAGACACTGGACAGCTCGCGGGCGCGCGCAGAGCCTCTCAGCTCCGAGAGTCTCAGTGTGAAGAGTGGTGCTGTCTGTGATCTTTCTGTGGGAAACCTGCTTCACTGCTCAGGCTGTTTTTACTGCAGAGTCTGTCTTTAAAATGGGAAGCTGCTTGACTTAGATAGAAAAAGCGGTTTAAAGATGATAAAGCAAAGGTTAGATAGATATTTTAATCTCGTGTTAATATTTAAATCATAGATAGAACCGGAGAAGATGACCCGATTTTTTATACACCACTTTCAGAAATGGCAGGGAGGTGTGGGGGGCCAGCCCACAAACAGGTGCTGCCTGACCGGGGGTAAAGGCAGAGGCAGTCCATTCAT